>NW_026087741.1:0-33104 GCF_022539395.1 Myiozetetes cayanensis | reverse complement strand
GGACATGGCGCTCCCCCAGCCCAGCACAGCCCCCCTGTTCCACGAGCACGGAGGACACGGCGCTCTGCCCCCCGAGCACAGAGCACACAGTGCTCTCCCTCCCAGCCCAGCACAGTGCAGCCCCAAACACGCTCAGCCCCCTGTTCCACGAGCACAGAGGACACGGCGCTCTCCTTCCCCCAGCCCAGCACAGCCCCGCAAACGCCCCCCAGCTACCCTGTTCCACGAGCACAAAGCACACGGCGCTCTCCCCCCCCCAGCCCGGCACGGCCCCAAACACCGCCCAGCTCCCCCGAGCACAGAGGACACGGCGCTCTCCCCAGCACAGCGCGGCCCCAAACACGCCCCAGCTCCCCCGTTCTACAAGCCCAGAGCACACGGCACTCTCCCTCCCCAGCCCGGCACAGCGCGGCGCGGCCCCAAACACGCTCAGCTCCCCCCTTCCACAAGCACAGAGGACACGGCGCTCTCCCAGCCCGGCACAGCGGCCCCAAACACGCCCCAGCTCCCCCGTTCTACGAGCACAGAGCACACGGCGCTCCCCCAGCCCGGCACAGCGCGCAGCCAAACACGCCCCAGCACAGAGCACACGGCATTCTCCTCCCCCCAGCCCAGCCCAGCCCAGCCCAGCCCAGCCCAGCGCGGCACGGCCCCAAACACGCCCCAGCTCGCCCGTTCCAGAAGAGGACACGACGCTCTCCCAGCGCAGCACAGCGGCCCCAGCACAGCGGCCCCAGCTCAGCCCTCACGCTCAAAAAGCCGCAGCGGCACCGGCCCCACCCTCGGCCCCACCCTCAGCCCCCCGCTCAGCCCTCCCGCTCAAACCGCGGCAGCTGCGCCGGCCCCGCCTGTCCTTGAATAGCGCGGGCCGGGCAGGGGCTGCCCAATCAGCACTCGAGCGCCTCCGTCCAATCGCAGCCCGCGCTGTCCCTGCGGCCCCGCCCCGCCCGCTCTGCCCGCCCGGCTCTGCTCGGCCCGGCCCCTCCGCGCGGCTCCCGCCGCCACCGCAGCCCCGGCGGGCGCTGCTGGGGCCGGGGAAAGGCGGGGGGAGCTCCGCGGTCACGTCCCGTCTGGGAGCTCTCCCGGGACAAGGGGAAGGGGGAGCGGCGGCGGAGCCTGCGGGGACAGCGGCGGTCTTGGAGACGGGCAGGGCGGGGCCGGGCGCCCAGGGGGCGGGGCCAGTGCGAGCCGGGGGGCGGGGCCAGCACCATCCCGCCGCGTTTGGCTCTTGGCTTTGGGGTCCTTTTGGGCTCGATTTAGGTGCGGGTTTGGGGGGATTATGCACACTCTCCCGGGTCACAGTCCCGCCCCAGCTCGCTGCACCTGCTGCGCTCCCCGCACCCCTTGCACTGCTGCAGGGACATCCCCGGGGGCTGCAGGACAGGCTGCACCGGGATGGCCCCGCCCGCTCTGCCCGCCCAGCCCTGCCCGGCCCCTCCGCGCGGCCCCGCCCCCGTTCCCTCAGGGGCCGGTAGACCTGGTGTTTCTTTCGAAAAGGTAGACCTGGTCTCTTAGGGGGTAGATCTGTGTGTGTCCAAAGGGTAGATGTGTTGCCTTTTAGCGGGTAGACCTGGTCTCTTTTAGGCAAGTAGATCTGGTGTCTGTATTTAAAAGATAGACCTGGTGATCGAGTCGAACGGGTAGACCTGGTCACACCTGAGGCTGTCCTGCCCCTCGTCATCCTCACTGCCCACTCGTGAGCCTGTCCCTCATGGGAGGGGACAGAATGGCGCTTGGCCCCTCAGGCGGGCGCGTGACTCGGGGGCGCGGGCAGAGGCGGGGCGAGCCGGGGGCGGGGTCGGCGCCAGGTGCGGGAACTGTGAACGGCCGGGAATGATTCGTACACCCATCAAATCATTATTAATCGGAGCCCGATTCCCTCATCTCTGTCCTTGTTTTTCTTGGCTGCAAAACCCGATGATCCCCACTGGCTACTGGTTTAGGGTGCTTTTCTTCCACGGCTCTTTTCTCCCCGCTGAAACCTCCTGACATATTCAGAGCTTAGCTGGAGGACAGCCCCTCTGAGGTATTTCCTCTCGTGCCGATGCTGTGGGATGAAGAAGTAGAGAAAGCACGTCAAGAGTTCCTTTTACCCCCTTCTTTGCAAACACCCTCCCAGTGGGAGCACTTGGGAAAACTTGGGAAAGGCAACAGGAAAATTGCAGTGCCTGTCAGAAAATGAGTATCCATGAACACACCTTTTGGACAAATGGGATAACATCCATGAGCCATCTATACTGTAGCACTGGAATTCCATCTCCTGGACAAGCTGGGAGAAGCGGGGAAGAAAGCCGGGACCTTACAGGTCAATTAGGGACATCCAACAGCAGCTCCAATAAAGGTACTGAGTCAACACCTCACCGAAGACACAGGACCGTTCTCCTGTGGGAAGGGATCCTGTGGGAAACGGGAGTGGACTCAATAGCCATTATCCCTCGTGACCCCGTGGTGAAGATCCACAGTAAACGAGTGTCCCTTTGCGGTCCATGGAAGACCCTTTGAGGCCCGGGTAACCCCCGAGCCTCCGGTCTTAGCCCGGGAGGGGGGTAGGCCCGGCTCTGAGGCCGACAAAGAGTTCCAGCTGCAACAAATTGGAGTTGCCGTCCTAGAAGGACTTTAGAGTGCTGCAGAATTATTTAAAAGACCCAGAGCTCCGGAAATGGAGAAAGAGACTGCTGGTCCTCCTCGACTTATACCAAGGGGGAAGTATTTTTGTAAATACATTCTGCCCAATTAGAATTGCAATATACATATATATATATATATATATATATATATATAGTTCCTTAGTTTATATCTTGCTAGTAATAAGTCCTAATATTATTCTCCCCAGTCAGGTCTCTTTTGTCCGCATAAACCTTCTCTCAATTTATAGTAATCGTGTGGGGGGTGAGAGAAGAATTAGCCCGGAGCGAACCTGTGACATTTTCAGTGGAGAACGCGGGCAGAGACCGCCCGGAGAAGCAGAGGCCGGACTGAACCACGACACCCCCGTGTTCCGCATTCACCACACGAAACCGATAAACTCTTTTTGGACCATTTATTTTTGGGGCGTCCCCCTCACGCTCTGGAGGGGTTCTTCACTGCCCCCCTGGGGCTTTTTGGGGTCCCTCTGAGCCTTGTCTTTGTCCTCCTGACACTTTCCAAGGTCCTCCTTGTCCTTGTGCCCCCGACACTTTTCAGGGTCCTCTCGGTCCTCGTTGCCTCCCCCGGCGTCAATGGCGGCGTGTTCCCTCCTCACCAGTTCCTCTAGCTCCTCCTGGCAGGGGACAGTGGTTTTTTGGTTTGTGAGGGTCCCAGTAGGGTTGTGGGGTGCAAGTGTCTGGATAACCCCCTAGATTTGGGGGTCAGGGTGACGATACCTTCCAGCCCAGCAGCTCGGCCAGTGCCAGGCACCCGCTGTCACAATCCCCCAACCAGGCCACGTCCCTGCAGGAGAACAGAGAGACCCCAAAATCACCTAGGGGGGTCCCTAAAACACCTGAGGGGCCTGAAATCACTTTAGGGATTCCAAAACCACCCTGGAGACCCCAAAAACAGTTTGGGGGCCCTTAAACACCACAGGGGGGCCCTAAAACTCATTAGACCCTAAAGCCACAGTGGGGGGCTCCCAAAACCACCCTGGAGGCTCTAAAACCACCTTGAGAGGGTCCCCAAAGCCACAATGGGGAGGAAACGAAAGCACCTTGTGGTTCCAGAGCCATCTTGGGGTCCCAAAATACCTTGAGTGTTCTCAAAGGCACCTTATAGGTCCCCAAATTCCCCCGGGGAGGGCCTCAAATCACCTCAAGAGGTCCCAAACCCATCTGGAAGGGTCACCAAAATCATCCGGGCCAGGGGAGGGGACCTCAAATCTACCTTGGGGGGGGGCCCCAAGCCACCTTGGGGGATTCTAAAACCACCTGGGGGGTCTCTAAAACTGTCTGAGGAGGTCCAGGAGTGCCCACGGACCCCCCAGCCCCCCTTACCTGTAGGCTTTCTCCGAATCAAAGTCCATGCCGCAGCCGAAGCCCATCAGGGACATCAGGGCGTCGCTCTGGGGGAAACAAAAGGGGTGACGGGGGGGGGCAGGTGCCTCTCCCTCCCCCCCAGCACCTCTCAACCCCACGTTGCCTCTCACAAGCTCCCCCGGGCCCTCCCCTGCCCCTCACCTGCCCTGTCTTCTCCTTGTTGATCAGGAGTCTGGGGGTGTTGACGGGGACCCTGTGGGGGTGACAGGAGGGGACAGTCACGAGGCGGTCACGGGAACCGGGGGGTGGTCCCGGGGTGCCGGGGCAGTCCCACCTGCTGACGAGCGAGGCGAAGGGCTGCACCTGCAGCGAGGTGCCCATGATGATGAGCAGGTCGACTTTCTGGAAGTCCTGGGGGGGTGAGAGGATGTCACTGTGGTGTCCCTCTACCCCCTCCCCCGAATTCAGGGTGGGTTCAGGGCCCCCCACCCCACTCACCGACTGCAGGAGGGTGAAGAAGCGTGAGGGGAGGCTCTCTCCGAAAAACACAATGTCTGAGGGAGTGGGCCGTGAGTAGAGGGACTGGAGGGGGCTTAGATGTCCCCTCAAATCCCTCCTAAGCCCCTTCAGATCCCCTCAAACTCACCAGGTTTCACCAAGCCCTGACACTTCTCACATTTGGGGACAAGAGAGGAGAAAATCCGCTCTGGAAAGGAAGGGGAGTGGGAAACTCAGTGGGGAGTGACAGGGGGGGACACACAAACACTATGGGGGAGGGACAGAGAGACTGGGGGGCCTGGGGAGGGCGCTGGGGGAGAACAGCCTCCCGTTAGGACCCCATAAAGTGCATGGGATGGGACCACTCTGACCTTGTCCCAGTGCCCAACCCAGGGTCTCACAGGGGATCCCGAGTGTTTCAGGGGGTCTCAGGGGGTCCCCAAAGCCACACCCCATACCCTTCATCCAGCTCAGGCTGTAGGGTTGGCGGCACGAGGGGCGCAGGCAGTGGGAGGTGAAGAAGGTGCCGTGAGCCTCCACCAGCCGCTCCGGGTCCAGCCCCGCCACCCTCTCCAGGGTGTCGATGTTCTGAGGTGGGGGGGAAGAGGGTCAGGGGGACCCCAAAACCTCCAGGGTCTCCCAAACCTCACCCAGCCCCCTCCCCCCTTCACATGCGGGGGTCCCACCTGGGTGTAGCAGCGCAGCAGCAGCCCCTTGTCCTGCAGCAGCCGCATGAAGTAGTGACACACCGTGGGCTAGGGGACGAGATTTGGGGGTCAGTTGAGCTCCCCCCAACATGTTTTTGAGGGGTAGCCCCCCCAGGAGTTTCGGGGGGCGCAGGAATGAGGGTTGGGGGACGGGTGAGCTCACCTTGAACTGCCCTGGGTAAAGCTCACGTGCAAGAGCGAAGAAAGGCTCGGGGTTTTGCTGTGGGGGAAAAGGGGGTCTCAGGGGGCTGGGGGTGGGGTCTCAGCACCCCCATAGGGTCAGAACCTCCCAGGAAACAGGGAAGGGGGATAATGTACTTTGAAGAAGCTGATCTCAAAGATGGCCTCCGGGTAGGGCAGGTCATAGCTCTGCAGGTTGGCGTAGAGCCCCGTGCCGGGGGAGCGGAAATCGGGGATCCCGGCGGCTGTGGGTGGAGCGCAGGGGGGTCAGGGTTCCCCCCATGTCCCCCTCACCCCCCCCAAACCACACTCACACGTGGAGATCCCGGCGCCCACCATGCAGATGATGTTCTTACCTGGGGGAATGAGATATGGGAGGTGAGAAGGCATCCAAAACTGCCCCCTCCTTCCTCCACTGTCCTCCCCCAAATCCTCCCCCAACAACGCCCCCCAAAACTGCTCCCCCCAACTGTGAGTCCCCAAATCCACACCCGAATACCCTCCAAAACTTCTCCTCCTTCCCCCACTGTCAGATCCCAAACCCATCCCCAATAACCAACTAAAACTGCCCCCGAGGCCGGTTCCCCCCTGGTTTCCCACTGTGTGTCCACCCAGCTTCCCCCCACACTTCTCTCCCAATGTCCCCCATCTATTCCCAGTGTTGCCATTCCCAGTGCCCCCATCCGTTCCTAGAGCCCCGTTCCCAGTGCCCCCCCGTTCCCGGTATCTCGTACACCGCTCGCTCCGCAGGAACCGGCTCACTCCGTCCAGGGACAGCTCGTCCAGCACCCGCTCGGGCTTGTCTCCCCCGAGCCCGAGGGTCCGGGACAGGAGAGTCCGGAGCAGCTCCACTGCAGGGGGGGCACCCGGGGGTCCACAAAGGCCCCTTCAAGTGTCCCCCCAAAAGTCCCCAAGGGTCTCATTCCGGATACCCAGCGCCGCTCAGTGTTCCCAAATCCGCCACAGGATCCCCAAGGGCCCCAAAAATGTCCCTGAGGGCCCCATAAACGTCCCCAAAGGGTCCCCAAAGGCCCCAAAACTGTCCCCAAAGGCTCCCCAAAAGCCCCATAAACGTCTCCAAAGGGTCCTCAAAGGCCCCATAAGTGTCCCCGAGGGCTCCATAAATTTCCCCAAAGGATCCCCAAGGACCCCACGACTGTTTCCAAAGGCCTCTTAATGTCCTCAAAAGCCCCATGAATGTCCGCAGAGGATGCCCAAAAGCTCCATAATGTCCCCTAGGGCCCCACAGTGTCCCCAAAACCCTCAGAAGTGTTCCCGAAGAGTCCCCAAAAGCCCCATAAGTATCGCCATAAGGATGAGCCCGCGGACCACCCTCCCCGGGAAATCCCAGACCCACTGTCAGCGTCGGCCGAAGCGCCCGGCTCGGGGTCCGAGACCTGTGGGGGAGCGGGAGGGTCACGGGGGGGTCGTCAAAGGGACACCGGGGGAGTCCCCAAAGTGTCACCAAAGGTCACCGTGGGGGGGCTCCAGCCGCTCACCGGGGACTCCTCGTCCCGCTCCGCCTCTTCCCCGCAGGCACCGGGACCTGCGGAAGCAATACGGGTGTGTCTGCAGGGGCGGCTGAGGGGGGCGACTGAAGGGCGTCCCGTCCCAGCCCGACCACCCCCGGTACCTTCCGGGTCCGCCATGGGCCGTCCCGGCGTGCAGCGCGCGGCCGCTCCGCCACACCTCCCGGCGTGCAGCGCGCGGCCGCTCCGCCACACCTCCCGGCGTGCACCGCGCGGCCGCTCCGCCACACCTCCCGGCGTGCAGCGCGCGGCCGCTCCGCCACACCTCCCGGCGAGCACCGCGCGGCCGCTCCGCCACACCTCCCGGCGTGCACCGCGCGGCCGCCCCGCCACACCTCCCGGCGTGCAGCGCGCGGCCGCTCCGCCACACCTCCCGGCGTGCAGCGCGCGCAGCGCCGGGCGTGCCCGCGCGGGCGGCGCTGATTGGCTGAGCCGCCCCCGTTTCCCGGCGTGCCCCGGAAGCGGGGCCCGGCGGGGATTCCCCGGCCCGCGATGGCGGCGGCGGCCTGAGGCGGCCCCGGCCCCGGCGATGGCGGCCTGAGGTGGCCCCGGCGATGGCGGCCGCGGCCCCCGCGGCCCCGCCGGCCCCCGGCGAGGCGAAGCGGCCCGAGGGCGATGAGTGGTGCGACAGCGGGCTGGGCTCGCTGGGCGAGGGGCCGCTGGGGCAGCCGCTGCCCGACAGCCCCGGTCCGGAGCCCCCCGAGCCCCCCGCGGACCCTTCGGCCTGGTTGCGGCACGTCCTGAGCTTCGTCACCGAGGACGGCGACACGTGGGTGCTGAGCAGGGGCGGGGGTAGGAGGGACCCGGGACCCCTCCAGCCCTGGGGTTGGGGGGTCCCGACTCTTGGAGTGGGGGGCTGACAGGGGCTCCTGCCCTGCGAACCCCCCCCCAGGGACCCCTTCGGCCCCCCGCGGGGTCCCCTCAATCCCCGTACCCTCATCTGTGCCCTCCCCTTCCCCTACCTTTTTGGGCCTCCCGCCCCCAAGCCTTTCTTCCCCCCGCAGAGCATTGCACTTGGCCGTGATCCACGAGCACGAAGAATTCCTGGAGTCCATCCTGCGGCACACGGAGCGCTCCCCCTACCTGGACCTGCAGAACGACCTGGGGCAGGTGGGGGGGCTGCAGGGGTGTTTGGGGGGAAGTTGGGGAGCTTTGGGACTCCCCCAGCCTCTCCGGGGTTGTGTTTGGTGGGGGAGCTGTGGGGCGGCCCAAGGGGTGTTTGGGGAAATTTTGGGCCCCCCCAGTCTCAGCAGCACCAGGTGGGTTTGGTTGTGCAGCTGCTCTGGGGGGCCCCGGGCTCATCCCATGCCCCCTCCACCCCCGCCCACAGAGCACTCTGCACATCGCGGTAGGGCCAGGGCAGCCGGGGTGGGGTTCTTTGGAGTCTGTGTGGTGGCATTTTTGGGGGTGGTTTTGGGGGGTGTTTGAGATGTCTTTGGAGGTGTTTTTGGGGGTGCTTTGGGGCTCACGCCGTGCCCCCCCCGCCCCCAGAGCGCTCTGCACATCGCGGTGGTGCTGGGGCTGGCTGGGGCTGTGGGGCGGCTGCGGGCGGCGGGCGCTGGGCTCTGCGTGCGGGAGCGGGGGGGGCACACGCCCCTGCACCTCGCCTGCCGCGAGGGGCACCCCGCCTGCGCCCGTGCCCTCCTGGAGGGGCTCCCGGGAGCGGCCTCTGAGCCCCGGCAGCCCCCGGAGAGCCCCCCGGAGCCGCAGGGCACAGCGGGGACCTCCCCAGAGCCCCAGGAGGAGGAGGAGCTGCAGGCGCAGCTGGAGAGCGTCAACTATGACGGTGAGGGGGGACCTGGGGTGGGGCCACTGGGGACATGGGCTTGAAAGGGACAGCAGAGGGTGGGGGGCATGACAAAGGATGGGAGGGATACTGTGGGGACACAGTTTTGGTGGGGGGGACAGGATAGGGAGTGGTAGAATACCATGGGAACGTGGTTTTGTTGGGGTGGGCACACGGTTTTGGGGGGAACACGATGGACTGGGGTTGGATATGGGGGGGGCAGGACACTGTGGGGCTGTGTGGGAAGTTGGGAATGCGGTTTGGCAACACAATTTGGGGTAGGGGGGTCACACGGTGACACAGCTCGTGGTTTTGGTGGCCCCCCTGGGGTTTGGGGACCCCCCTGACTCCCCTTTAACACCCTCCCAGGTTACACCCCCCTGCACGTCGCCGTCCTGCGCCGGGACCTGGAGCTGGTGCAGCTGCTGCTACACGCGGGCGCCGACCCCAACCGGCCGGTGGGTGCCCCCCGAACTGGGCTGGGGGGTTCTCGAGCCTCCCTGAGCTCCCCCTGACCCCGCCGTGCCCCCCAGGAGCCGAGCTGCGGCCGCAGCCCCCTGCACTTGGCCGTGGAGGCGCAGAGCCCTGAGGTGGCCGAGTGCCTCCTGCGGGGGGGGGCCAATCCCGACCCCCGCACGTTCTCGGGGTACACCCCCCTGTACAGTGCCCGGCGCCGCCCGGACCCCCGCCTGCCCCCCCTGCTGCGGCGCTTTGGGGCCAGGGACCCCCCCAGCGACAGCGACAGTGATGACAGCAACAGCGAGGGGGGGGCTGAGGACAGCGAGGTCAGTGACCCCCCACCAAAACCCCTTGGGCTCCTTTCGTAAGCTGGAGGGGCTCATGGCAGCCCCCCCAAACTCCTGCAGCCGTCTCAAACTGCGTCCTTCCCCCAGGAGGAGTACGACGACATTGTCATCAACAGTGGGCGCTGCCCAGACTGAGGGGCCCCCTGGAACCCCTCCCATGGACTCGGGCGTCCTTCCCCCACCCCCCTGTCGTGGAGGAGCCTCCAAAGCTGCCCCGGCCCACCCCTAGGCCCAGGAGGGCCATGAGCAGCTGGGGGGGATGAGGAGAAATAAAAGAGAGAAGAGACACACGTGTGCTGGGACGTGTGTGTGTGCAGAGAACACACGTGTGGGGGGGGACAAGTGTGTGCACCCACTGTGGGGTTGGCGCGTGTGCCCAGAGCGCCCCGGGGGCACGGACAGGTGCGTGCCCGTGGGCTGCCGCTGGTGGGAGGGGGTCCAAGACTTTATTTCAGGGCTTGTTACCGTGGAGGACACAGACCGGGGGTTGTCCCACGCGTGACCCGTGTTGCGCATCACGTCTGTCTGGTGCCGCGTACGTCCCGTATCAGTCCACGTCCATCTGTGCTCTCGTCTGACTCCTGCCCTTGTGGTGCTTCCAGGGCTCCCCTCGCCTCAGGGAGCCTCCCCCGTGTCTGCCCTGTTTTTGGGGTCCCCTCCAGGGCCCCCCCCAGGCTGGTTGGGGCCAATGTAGCACAGGAGGGGCACGGGGGGCGGGGACAGCACCTCCTGCCCCACCAGGGGCTGCAGGACGGGGGGGACACGGACACGGCCGTCCTGGGGGATGAGGGGGACCAGGGTGGAGTGAGCCCTCCCTGCACCCCCGATTCGCCCTGGGGTCCGCCCTCCAGGCCCCCAAAACCCACCGGCAGCTGGTTGCTCTCCAGGAGCGCGATGAGTATCCGGGACACGGCGCAGGCTGTGCCGTTCACCTGGAGGGGTCAGGGGGTTTAGAGGGGCTTGGGGGCCCCCACAGGGTTTTGGGGGCCCCCACAGGGCTCGGGGACCCACCGTGTGGGCGTGGCGCAGGCGGCCCTGCCCGTCACTGTACATGATGTTCAGCCGCCGGCTCTGGTAGTCGGTGCAATTGGAAGCACTGGAGATCTGGGGGGGTGAGGGGGCTCAAAAAGAGAGTTTTGAGGGTTTTGGGGGACACCCCCCCCTCAGTCCAGGGACCCCCTAAATGGGGGTCAATCTCCTGGTTTGCCATAAAAATGGGGGGAACTCTTCATCTGTCCCATAAAACAGGAGAGTCTCTGCTCTTGGATGCTGTGAGGGGGGATCACCTGCAAAGTATTGGGATGCTCCTGGAATTCTGGGGTCATGTCCCCCCAGGTCCCCTCTCACCTCCCCATATTTGCCCCGTCCAGGCATCCAGGCCTCGATGTCGAACTTGCGGTATGCAGGGAGCCCCAACTCCTCCGTGGGCATGTCCAGGACCCTGCAGGCGGTGGGAGCAATTAAGGGTGTCACAAGGGATTTTTTGGTGACATACAGAGAGGGGACACCCCCAAAACCCCCCTCACCGGTAATGGAGCCCCAGCTCCGAGAAGATTTCCTTCTGCAGCCCCAGGAACTCGGCCAGCAGATCCTCGCTCTCCCTCCCGTGCTCCGCCGCCGTCACCCCGAACATCTCCACCTGTGGGGGGCACACAGGGCTGACCTCCCCTTTTCCTGCACCCTCTGGGGGGGCCTCCCAATGCTCCCAGTACCTTGGTGAACTGGTGGACACGGTAAAGCCCCCACGGCTCCCGCCCCGTGTCGGTCTCGGCACGGTAGCAGGTGCTGGAGCAGACGACCCTGGGGGAGGAAAGGGGGTGTCAGGGGGAATCCCCCAAACGCCCAGGACCCTCTGGGAAGGGGTGAGGGGACTCCAAAAGGGAAGGGGGAGCTGGAGTGGGGGGAGACCTCCCCAGTACCTGACGGGCAGGTTCTGCAGCTGCACCGCGTGGTCCATGAAATACCCTGGGCCAGAAGGTGAGTTTGAGGGGGCCAGGGGGCACAGGGAGCCCCCCAAACCCGTTTGCACTCCCTCTTCCCACCCTTTTCCCCTGTTTTTCCCCTTCATTTTGCCCAATTTCCCACCTGCAATTCCCACCTCCGAGGTCCCAGCCAGGCAAAGATCCTCGAAGCGCGATGGGTCGATGGTGTAAACGGGGGAGGGGGTGGCGCTGGGCTGCACCCCACAGCCCTCCTGGGGGTCACAGGGGGTCAGGGGGAGTCCCAGAGGGTCAGAGGGGTTGGGGGTACGGGGGGTCACTCACAAAAACGGCGCCTCGGAGCAGGTCAGGGACGGTCATGGGCAGGAAGCCCTGGGGGAAAGGGGGGTCATCAGGGGGAACGTGGGGCCTGACCAGACCTTCCCTGGATCCTCCTGAACCGCCCCCGAGCCCCCTGTACCTTGGGCAGCAGCTTCCCCAAGGTGTAGGAGACGAGTGCGTGTTGCAGCAGCGCCCCAGCCCCGCACAGGTAATAGGAGCGATGGCCCGACACGTGGGACAGGCGCCTGGGACAGGGGGACACGTGTGGGACATGTGTGTGACACCTGGGGCGGTGTCCCCACCCCGCACAGGTAATAGGAGCGATGGCCCGACACGTAGGACAGGCATTTGCAGGAGGGGCACACATGTGGGACACGTGCGACACGTGACAGATGGGACAGGTGTGACATGGGACAGATGCGTGTCCCCCCAGGTGCTCTCTCACCTTTGCCGGATGATGTCCAGTCCCTCCCCCAGCTCCAGGTGTCCCTTTGGTTTGAAGTCAAACACTGGGGAGGGAGGGGGGGCGAAATTTGTCACCTTCATCACCCCAGACCCTTCTCCCCACTCCCCAGACCCTCCTCACCCTTCCCTAGACCCGTCTCCTCCCCGCAGACCCTCCTCTTCCTCACCCTGGGGCCTTCCCAGTGTCTTCATCCCACCTCCCCAGGACGCTCTTTTTTCCCCAGAACCCTCCTTCTCCTCCTCCTTCCTTCCCACTTCCCCCTGTACCTGGTTTCTCCCCGACCACCTCCAGCACCCGGGCCTGGCTCTCGTCCCCGACGGGCTGGGGGGGTACAGGAGGGGTTGGGGGGGGAATCAGGAGCCCCCCAGTCTCGCCACAGCAGAGTGGGTGCAGTTGGGCAGCTGCAGGGGGTGTCTGGGGCGGTTTTGGGCTCACCACAGCAGGGTGGGTGCAGTTGGGCAGCTGCAGGGCCCCCAGGTAGAACCTCTGCTCCAGGTCGGACTCCTCGGCCTCGAGCTCCCGGAGCTGCCCCCGGACCTGCCGGCCCCGCGCCCGCAGCGCTGCGTACGCCGGGAGCTGCGGGGGGGCCGTGTTTAGGGGTGCATAGGGGGAGCATGGGGGTTGTCCCCGCTCCCTCCCTCAGCCCCCTCAAACCCTGTTCCTACCGACTCCACCGTCGCCTTGTCATGGGATGCCTGGGGGGAGAGAGAGAGAGGCAGTTCTGTGGGGGTCTGGGTAACTGAGTGGGCACCGGTGGGAACCAGGGGGTCCTGGGAAGGATAGAAGGGGGATCAGGGGTACCCGGGTGGGGAGCCTTGGTGGGTCTTAGGGGGAACTGGGGGATCCTGGGGAGGTTCTGGGGAGCAGAGTGGGGCTGGGGTAACCCGCTGGGATCCCAGGCAGAACTGGGGGATGCAGTGAGGGTTCTCGGGGGTTCCGGGGGTCTCACCATGAGCTCCCGGACCCCCTGGGCCACCTGCCCCTTCTCGGCCTCCAGGCGGGCGATGCCATCCCGGACCTGCCCCAGCCGGGACCACACCTGCACCTTTTGGGGGATACGAGGGGAGGGCGTGTTTAAGGTGGACGCCCCCCCAAAGATCCCCCTCCCCATCGGCCCGGAGGGGCTCCACACCCCCCACTCCCCCTTTCGAGCGGGCCCCGCTCCTTCGCATTAAGTCCCGCCCACCACGCGCCGGCCCCGCCCCTCACAGCCCAACTCCGGTCAAAGCCCCGCCCGCACTCCCACCCCGCCCCCGGACGGCCCCTCCCTCACGATCTCGCGCAGCTCAGCGCCCCCAGCGGCCCGCGCCGCCGCTCCACGTCGCTCTCGTTCAGCGCGGTCACGTCGAGCTGCGGCCGCGCGCTCAGGCCCTCGCGCACGTGCTCGTACAGGCGGCTCCGCCCCGCGCCCCCAAACCGGCACCGGGAGCGGCGGCACCGGCCCCCAGCTGCCGCCCCCCGCCGGCCGCGCCCCACGGCCCCCCTTGCCGCCAGCAGCGCCCTGCGCGCCGCCATCTTGGGCACCCGGCACCGTGCTCACGTAGGGTCACGTGGCGGAACGGGCGGAGTTCGGGCGCGCGCCGAGCGCTCTGGCCACGCCCCCTCCCGGCTGGCCCGGTGGTCGGTGACCCCCCGGTGACTTCGCAGGACCCCCAAAGCACCCCCAGTGCCCCGAGCTGCCACCCCCGGGTCCCCAGTTTTCCCCCCGTGCCCAAAGGTCCCCCCACGACTCTACACAGTGTCCCCAGATCCCCAGACCCCTTTCTAGTGCTCCCACGACCCTTCCCACCACCCCTACCCCTCCAACCCCCTCCCCATTGCCCCCAACACGACTCCAACAGCACAACTCCCGCACCACAAATCGCCTTTAATTCTCGCTACGCGCTGCCCGGCGCAGCTTCTCCCGCGCCCGGTCCCCGAGGGGGTGTGCCCCACTCTCATTTCTTCTTCTGCACGTGGGCACAGTCGTACTTGCCCCTGACCACGGTGAGTTTGACGCCGGGCAGGTCCTGGGTGCGGCCGCCCTGCACCAGCACCACGTGGTGCTCCTGCAGGTTGTGCCCCTCGCCGGGCACGAACGCGACCACCTCCCTGCCCGTGCTGAGCCGCACCCGCACGCACCGCCGGTTCGCGGAGTTCGGCTTCTTGGGCTTGCGAATCAGGTTCTTCAGCACCACTCCCTTGATCTGGGGGCGGCCCTGGGTGGGCCCCAGTTTGCGGGGGGGCGACTTGGGGCGGCCCTGGCGGTGCATCTGGTTCAGCGTGGCCATGGGGGCGGGTCTAGGGGGCGGCGGGGGGAGAGCGGGGAGGAGGAGGGGGGTGGCGGTGGTGGGGAGTGACAGACCTGGACCTGCGGGCGGACACGGAAAAGGGGTCAGTGGGGGATGGAAAGCGAGGGAGAACACAGAGAGGGGTCAGTGGGTTGCGGGGGCGGGTTTGTTTGGGGGGCTGTCGGGGGGGATGCCCGGGGACGGGCTGGTTTTGGGGGGAATAAATACGCACCGCAGCGGCGCAGCGAGGCCGCGGCCCTGAGCACGGCGCGGAGCGGCATCTCCGGGGGTTTTGAGGGGAGGAGAACACACGGTCAAAGCCGCCCGGGGGTGCCCCAGGAGCGCTCCCCTCACACCGCCGCCATCCAATCCGGCTTCCAGGGCATCGCGATCCGATTCGGCAGCGCGATGCCAATCCCCGCCGCTTGCTCCGCGATTGGCCGCTCTCCCTTTTAATCCCGCCCTGGCCGCACGTTGAGTATCTCTTCCTCTTTAAGCCCCCCTCCTTCAGCATTGAACTCCGTCTCTCCCTCGTTAAACCCCACCTTCTCAGCCCCATTCGGTCCCGCCGTAGCTCAGGCCGCCCCTCCGTGTCCATACCGGGCGCATTAGCCCCAATCCCGCCCCGAGGGCGGTGTCTGTCGCCGCGGCGACGCGGGCAGGGGAGGACCCGGATGTGTCTCGATCGCAACATGGCGGCGGCGGCCGAGTGAGGGCCGGGGGGAATGGGGGGAAACCGGGGGTCTGTAGGGACAGGGAGGGGTCGGAGAGACACCGAGCGGCCTCTGAGAGGGATTGGGGCGGACCTGGGGGGCCCAAGGGAGGATTTGAGAGGGCTAGAGGGGAATGTGGGGGACTGAGAGGGGGGGCTGAAGGGGGGATTTGAGGGGGTGTTGAGGGGCTGAAGGGCGGATTTAGGGGGCTGAGAGGGGGATTTTGGGAGCCTAAAGGGTGGATTTGGGCCCCTGAGAGAGGGGTTTGGAGGGCTCAGGGAGGGTTTGAAGGACCCCCGGGGCGAAGGAATTTTGGGGTGAGAGAGGCAATGGATTTGGGGGGGGGGGTTTGTTGAGGGGCAATTCGGGGCTTCCCAAATCCTCGGAGGGGTCCTGGAATTCCAGAAAGTCTGGATACGGCTCTACCCCCGCCCCTCTCCCTTGTCCTAGAAAGTCACCAAAGTGGGGGTTTGGGACTGATCTTGAGGGAGTTCCATTATTTCCATGCAGCACTTTTCCCGGAGGGTCCGGAATGCAGAGCTGAGGTGGGAGAGTTTCCCCTTCCTGGCAGGTAGGAAACAGATCCAGAAATTCCTTGGAATTCTTCATCCCGTCCTCATGGGGGGTCTCCTCCACTTGCTCTATCCAGAGCCTCAGATGGATTTTTCCAGCGTTTCCTGCAGATTTGAGTCAGGAATTCCGGACACTGGGAATCCTCGTGAATGTCCCGGCTCCTCAAAACCAGGGGGTTTTCCTACAAGTTGGGGAGGGAAATCACTGTTCCCGATGTCTTCTCGGTGTTCCCATCACTGCCCCTCCAAAGAAAAGGAGGAAAAAAATAGGCCAAGCTTGGGGATTTGGGATTCCCTGGATTCCTCAGGAACAACTCAGAGGAAACTTCCTGCTGTGGGAAAGGAGACAAATTGCACCAGAAATTCCCTTCCTCCTTTTCCCAGTTTCCTTCTTTTTCTTCTTTTTTCCTGTTTTCCTTTTCCTCTTTTTTCTCCTTTTATTTTTTCTCTCTTTTGTTACTTTTCCCTTTTCCTTCTTTTTCATTCTCGTTTTCCCACCTTTTCCCTTCTTTTTTTCTCTTTTTCTTTCTTTTCCCCCTTTTTCATCCCTTTTCCTCTTCTTGTTCTTTCATTTTTTTTCTTCCTTTCTCCTTTTTCTGCTCCTTCCTTCTCCTTCCCTCCCTTCCTTCTTCCCCCCTCCTCTTTCTCCCTTCCCTACTTTCCCAGCAGTCCCTGGAACTTGCTGATCCCCTTCCCAGAACCTTTTATGTCCCAGTTCCGGGTAGTTCTCCTTTAAGGAAGGAAACAAATCCCTTTTGACTTTGTGTGGCCTCCACAGGGGTCACCGGATTCCTGGAATTCCAGGATTCTTCTCGGGGCTGGTTTTCTGAGGTTTTTGAACACCTCTACTCCTCTTCCTTCTCCTCTTCCTCCTCCCCCTCCCAGCAGATCCAGCCCTTCCAGTCCAACCCGCCCTTCCCGGCACGGCTCCGGAACCCTCCGGAACAGCCCAGCCACGTCCTTCCGCCCTCCCGGCCCCGGGAATGTGACCCCATGGGGGGAATCGTGGGATTTGTCCCAGGTATGGGACCCGCCCGGTGCCGCTTTCCTTCCCGGGGTTTTATTTAAGGAAAACAACACCTGGAGTGACGCCTCCCAACCCGCCCCTGGCAGGGCTGGCTGGGATTTGGGATATCAGGTGCGATCCCGGAGCTGGGAGGGAGCTCCAGGAATCCTCAGGATGATCGGTGCAGGTCAGGAAAACGTAACCTTCACTGGTTGCCGTGGAATTCCGGGAGTTTTCAGGGCTTCTCGATGAGCTTTGATCCGTCCACACCTTCTTCAGGAGCCTCTTCCCGAGGATCCCAAGGTGCTGCTGAGGTGGATTTTTTTTTGTGGAAAATGGAAAATTGCAGAGATTCACGTCTCTTCCTACCCCTGCTGGCACCAGGAAAACGATTTTGTGGAAGGAAAAGCCGGCTCAGGGATTTTCCACTGCGATGGCTGGTTTTGAAAAAAGATTTAGGGTTTCTGGGAAGGGCAGGAATTACCTCTTTGCACCTTTTATTCCTGTTATTTTTCCCTTTAATTTTTATACTGGAGGTGCCACCACAATTCCCACCTGAATACAGCAAGAACAGCACTGGTTTGGGGGGAATTTGGAGGGAAATATGAGAACGTTCCACCCCGTGTGTTGAGTCAGTTCCTCATTAATTGGTGACTAATTAAACACAGCGGGATCTAGGGAATGTGACCTGTAAAAGGCTGAGGAATGTGGTGGAGGGTTAACCTCCCCCTGACCTACATCCCACCCTCTGGAATGCCCCAGGATCCCTCAGCCCGCCCCCCCAGGGCTGCTGGTTTTCCTCCCCCACCAGCCCCAAAAAAGGATTTTTTTGGGATGAAATCACATGGATTTGGTGTCTAGAGGCACGGGATGCTGCAGCCAGTTCCTCTGGGAATCTTTCCCGTGGAATACTCAGCAGGAGAAACCCAAACCCAGTGGGTGTTAATCGCCCCACTCTGAATTTGGCCATTACTTCCACAATCCAGGAGGATTTTCCACCCAGAAACGAGATTTTGGGAACTCAGAGAGGATCCTGGAAAGATGGAAGGAGGGATCAGCCCGGGATGAGCAGGGAAAACAGGGAATATGCAAAATTCCAGCAAATTTTGAGCAACATGGAAGTGGAAGAGGAGAAAAACTTGCACGATGGATGAGAGGCTTGAGAAGAAAAACCTCAAAAATTGGGAAGAACGGAGAGAAAGATTTTGAGGCAGCAGAATTCCAGAGCCTGGGAGGCAGGATTGAGCCTGTGGGAGCAGATGGAAAAAAAGGAGGGAAATAGCAGGAGATCGGCCCCCAGGAGCAGCAAAAGTGGGAAAACCAGATCCAGTCCAAATCCCTGGGATTTTGGGACCGTTCCCAGAGAGGGATTCGGTGACGATTAATGGGATCACATTCCCCAAACCTTCCCAGCTGGAACTGTGGGATGGCAGTGAACCTGTTCCATGTCCCCCCCCATTCCCAGCTGTCCCACTCACCTCTCCCCGCCAGTTCCCAGGTGTCCCTCTCACCTGTCCCTTTTCCCCCCTGATTCCCAGGTGCCCCCCCCTCGCCATGTTCTCCAAGAAGAAGAAGCGGGTGGAGATCTCGGCCCCGTCCAACTTCGAGCACCGGGTGCACACGGGGTACGACCCGTCGGAGCAGCGCTTCACGGGGCTGCCCCGCCAGTGGCAGGGGCTGCTCGAGGAGTCGGCCCGGCGCCCCAAGCCCCTCGTGGACCCCGCCTGCATCACTGCCATCCGCGCCCCTCAAAAGGTGGGCAACTGGCCCTGGGCCCCAAAACGGAGGGGGGGCCCGGGGGGGGAAGGGATTCAGGAACCAACTCTGAGTCTCAAAATGGGGGGGAATTCAGGAACCGTATGAAGGCCTCAAAAGGTGGGGGGAATCCCTGACGGGGGTTGGGGAACCATTTGTGGGGTCCCAAAACAGAGGGGATGCTTGGGGGTGTTGGGGAATCGTCCACGGTCTGTGCTGTCAGGGAAGGGGTTCAGGGTGCCATTCACAGCCCCCACAAGGTCGGGGTTGCCAGGGGAGGGGGTCTCGGAGCAGGGGAGTGGCGGTTGGGTCCCCAACCCCTCTTTGGGGCAGGCAGGGGGAAATTGGAGGGTGATGGAGCAGGGAAGTGGCTCCTGCCCTCTCTTTAGGACCAAAAATCCAAAGTGGGGGGAATTTGGGTCCATGCCCCCTACCTGGGGTGTCCTGGAGCTGGTGAGGGAGCAGTAGGGACCCCCAGGATAGGGACTACCCACCTGATAACCCTCCCCACACTTGGAACAAGCCCATCCTACAGGAGCTCGGGGTCATTCCCACCTGATCCCTCCCCCATCCTGTGTTTTCCAATTATTTTAAGTCTAATTTTTTGAAGCCCCAAATTGAGGACCTCTCCATTCCCACATCCCCCATTCCCCCACACTTGCTGCTCACCCCCCCACCCTGTCCATCCTACTGTGTCCCCCCATTCCTTCCTGTCCATCGCCCCTATCCCTTCTCCCACCCTCACCATTCCATTTCATTTTTTTGTTGTTTTTTCCCCTTTTCTCCTCGTTTTCCCTGTGTTCTGTTCCCCCTCCCCTCCCCACAGCCCATTGTTCGCGGCTCCAAGGCCCCCCGGGATGGGACGCCCGGGGGCCGGGACGGGACCCTGGCGTGGCTCCTGGACGAGCTGGAGGCCGTGTCCGTGTCCCGCTCCAACTCCCTGCGCCGGGACAGCCCCCCCTGCCCACCCCGGGCCCCCCCGTGCCCAGAGAATGGCCTGGCCCCCCCTGGCAAGAGCCGTCGGGGGGGCCGGGGGGAGCCGGAGCCGAGACCCCCCAAAGGTGTGGCCGAGCGGGACCCCTCGACCGCGCCCGCCCCCGGGGGGCTGCGGCGGGAGGAGAAGCGCCCCAAGTCCAGCTCGGCTGGCGAGGGGCCCCCCCGGCCCCCCGCCCGCGAGCAGCGCCCACTCTCGGGGCCTGACCTGCGGCCCCCCGACATTCCCGGTGCTCCCGGAGCGGGGCCGAAGACGGCGCCGCAGCCCGGACGCCCCTTCCACACCTACCCCCGCGCTGACACCGACCCCGCCCGGGGCCCCCCCACCCAGGTAAAGGGGGGTCCCGCCCCAGGCTCTTCCTCCTGTTCCTCATCCTCCTCTTGTTCTTCGGGAGCCGTGCCTCTGCTCCTCTTCCTCGCGGCTCCAGCGGGGTGAGTGTGTGCCAAAGGCCACCTGCTTCCCTTCACAGTGCCATGTCCTTGATACCGGAGAAGCTTTCTTTTTTTTTCTCTTCCTCACTGCTTGTCCTCTTCCTCCTTGGAAGCAGCTTCTCTGGCCCTCTTCCTCATGGCTCCGGTGGGATCCACCTGCTTCCCTTCCTGGTGCCGTGTCCTTGGCATCACAGCAGTTTCGTTTTCTTTTTCCTCACTCTCAGTTTTCTCTTCTTCCTTGGAACTGGTTCCTCTCGTGCTCTTTCTCATGGCTGCACTGGAATCCACCACTTCTCTGGTGCCATGTCCTTGGCAGCAGAGCACCTTTCTTTTCTGTCATCCTCTTCTTCGCTTTGCTTCTTCCTGTTCCTCCTTGGAAGTGTCCTCTCTGCTCCTCTTTCTCGCAGCTCCCATGCTCCGGTGGGGATCGGGCCATGCCAAAGGCTTCTGCAGCTGCCCTGTCCTTCCCGGTGCTGCATCCTTGGCTCCAGAGCACCTTCCTCTTCCTCACTCAGACCTTTCCTTTGGCCTCTGGCTGGAGGCCACAGTGTTGGCTCCCAGCACTCCGGGCGCATATCCCATGGGATTTTGGGGGGCTGACCCCTCTGTCCCCCTCTTCCCGCAGGCAGAGCATCGACCGGGACGCCCACAGGAGGTGACGCCCAACGGGCCAGTCCCCACTGGTGGCCCCGGCGGTCCCGGCTCCTCCTCTTCCTCCCACGCCCCTGGCCCCCCACGCCCCAAGGCCCCAGAGCCCCCACCGCCCCCTGGGCCAGACCCTCCCGCTGTGCGGCCCCCCGGGCCCCCGCCTGCCCCGGGGGGGCCCCAGCGCGTTTCCCATGAGCAGTTCCGGGCGGCGCTGCAGATGGTGGTGGACCCCGGGGACCCCCGCACGTACCTGGACAACTTCATCAAGATCGGGGAGGGCTCCACGGGCATCGTGTGCATCGCCACCGTGCGCGGCTCCGGCAAGCTCGTGGCCGTCAAGAAGATGGACCTGCGCAAGCAGCAGCGGCGGGAGCTCCTCTTTAATGAGGTGAGGGGAGAGGGGACCCCCCGGAGCTCCCTCCGGCAGTGCTGGGTGGGTCTCAGGGGTCCCAGCTCTGGGTGCCCCCACCTCGCAGGTGGTGATCATGCGGGACTACCAGCACGAGAACGTGGTGGAGATGTACAACAGTTACCTGGTGGGCGACGAGCTCTGGGTGGTCATGGAGTTCCTGGAGGGCGGTGCCTTGACCGACATCGTCACCCACACCAGGTACCCCTGGTTCCCTCTCCCTGGATGCCTCCTGTGCTCCCCCACGTCCCCCTGACCCCCCTCCCCCCGTGTGCAGGATGACGGAGGAGCAGATCGCGGCCGTGTGCCTGTCAGTGCTGCGGGCGCTCGCCGTGCTCCACGCCCAGGGCGTCATCCACCGCGACATCAAGAGCGACTCCATCCTCCTCACGCACGACGGGCGGGTACAGCCTCCCTCCCCCCACAAAACACCCCCCGAATCCCCTAGCCCTCCCTGTCCCCAGCCCCGACCACCTCCGACTCCATTCGCAGGTGAAACTCTCGGATTTTGGGTTCTGCGCCCAAGTGAACAAGGAGGTGCCACGGCGCAAGTCTCTGGTGGGGACTCCATACTGGATGGCCCCTGAGCTCATCTCCCGCCTGCCCTATGGCCCAGAGGTGGGGCTGGGGGGCTATGGGGTGGGCTTGGGGGCACAGGGTGGGTTTGGGGGTGGATTTGGGGGGCACAGAGTGGGTTTTGGGGGTGTTTGGGGTGTCTGTGTGGAATGTGAAGTTCATTTCCCACCTGTCCTACAGCCCAGAGGTGAGGCTAGGGGGTTATGGGGTGGGCACAGGGTTTAGGGTGGGTTTAGGGGTACACAGGGTGGATTTGAGGAGCTCCAGGTGGCCTCCCCTTTAAGCCCCCTTGCCTTTTTTTGGTGCCCCGCCCCCCACCAGGTGGACATCTGGTCGCTGGGTGTGATGGTGATTGAGATGGTGGACGGGGAGCCCCCCTATTTCAACGAGCCCCCCCTCAAGGCCATGAAGCTGATCCGCGACAATCTCCCCCCCCGGCTCAAGAACGGCCACAAGGTAACTTGGAGAGGGGAGGTCCCCACTCTCAGGGGATCCCTGGGATGTCTGATCCCCCTCTACTCCCCCCCTGCAGGTGTCACCCTCCCTCAAGGGGTTCCTGGAGCGGATGCTGGTGCGGGACCCGGCGCAGCGGGCGAGCGCCCCGGAGCTGCTCCGACACCCCTTCCTGGGGGTCGCGGGGCCCCCAGCCTGCATCGTCCCCCTCATGCGGCAGCACCGGCTTCGGTGAGACTCCCCTGTGGAGGGTGGAGACCCCCCCGGCCTCCTCCTCCTCACTGGCACCCCTGAACTGGAGTGGCACTGGGACGTAACTGGTGGGGTGCTGGCAAGGAGCGCCGGCCTCCCAAGTTGTACTACTGAGCTGGGGGGGGGCACTCAGTGCCGTGGCCCCCCCCAGCAGAGATCTGGAGGTTGGAGGGGGGGCATCATCCTGGAGATTTGGGGGTGCAGGGGCTCATCCCAGTGCCCTCCCCCAGGCAGAGATTTTGGGGGATGGGGGGCTCATCCTGGTGCTCCCCTTCTTTCCCATTCCTGTCAGAGACTTGGGCTACAGTGGCCTCACCCCAGTACCCCCTCCCTTTGGGACCCATTTTGGGGCATTTCCCTCCCTTTTTGTTTCTTTTAACCCCTTTTTCTAACCCCATCGGGCACTGTGATGTGGCCCCCCCTACATCTCCATGGGGGAAGTGGTCCCCAAAACTACAGTCCCCTCCACCACACTACTGATTTGGGGTCCACCCTGGCCCTCTCCCCCTGTTTTTGTTGATTTGGGGTTTTTTTGTTGGTTTCCCTCCCCCATTTTGTTTTTTAACAAAGTGATATTTATATCGTTGGGTTTTGTACCGCACGGGATGGGGGGGCCCCAGGGGGGACACGGGGCCCCCCCAAATTACACGTGTCCTTTTGGAGTCCCCCGTGTACCGTGTGGTTCTTTGCATGGGGGACACACCTGCGGGCACCCCCTGCATCCCCACTGGGGGAAATGGGGAATCGGCCTGTGGGGTGTGGGGATCCCCCTTCTCCCCACTCAAAGACCCCCGGGAGGGAGGGCTGGTGACCCCCCCAATAAAACAACCCCCAGGCAGGAGCTGCTGCTGCCTCAGGGCTTTATTGGCTGCAGGAGAGGGGGCAGGGACAGGTCATGGCAGTGTCGACACGTGTCGGTCCATGGGACACGTGTGGGCTCACAAGGGGCGGGGCATGGCCCACGTTGGCTTGTGTTGACTCACATTGGCCGAGGTTGACTTGTCTTGGCCTCCGTTGTCATGTGTTGGCCCGCGTTGCTGTGTCTTGGCCCACGTTGACTCGCGTTGACTCGCGTTGGCCCACGTTGACACGTTGTCCCCCCTGGTTCTGCCCCCCTGCCCGCGCGGCCACGCCCTCACTTGCAGGTGCAGTAGTACCCGCGGATTTCGTCGTTCCAGTCTCCGAAGAGCCCCCGGCGCACCTCCTGCAGCCGCGGCACCGCGCCGGCGCTGAAGCGCCGCGTGTTGCCCCTCTTGCCCCTGCGTGACCACACGCTGAGCTCGCAGCGGGTGCCCACCACGAGGGAGGACGCTTGGCCGGACCACCCACGGGGCATGTAGGGCACGTCGCTGTTGGGCTCCACCACCAGCACGTCGCCAGCGCAGCACTGGTCGTAGTAGGGGCTGTCGTCCTTGTAGAGCTGGGCGCAGATCCGGGTGCCGTTGTCGGTGCGCAGGTCGGCGGGGGCAGGGCACTGGGCCTCCACCCCCCCACCCAGCACGGCCACCAAGGCCACCAGTGTCACCAGCAGCATCGACGCCATCGCTGAGGCCTCCCGGGCACCGAAGGCCCCCTGGATATACCTGAGCCCCCAAGGCCACAGGGGGTGGGCGGGGACACACCTGGGAGGGAACACAGGTGTGCACATTCCACACCCCCCCCACCCCCAGGAAGGGACATGGAAAGCACACAGGTGTGTGAGTGTTCCCAAGGTCATGGCACACCCCTCATGGAAAGGGACACAGGTGTCCTGTGCCCCCCCTCCAGCCCCCTGGGACCCCCCGAAGTTTGCAGCCCACCCAGGATGGGATCAGGACCTCCCAAAGTGTGCAGCCCTCTAGAAAGGACCCAAGTGTCTGGGACCACTCCCAATCCCAGAGAGGGCCCCAGGTGTTCTGTCCCCATCAGGACCTCCCCCCACCCCCTCTGGGAAGGGACCCAGGTGACCCGCTTGTTGTGTCCCCCCCACCCAAGGCCGGGATGGGGCCCTTGTGCCCCACAAGCGGTGGCCCCGCCTTCATTTGCATATTAATGAGTCGACGCCGCGCCCTGTCACGGCACCGCCGATCTCCCCTCGGAGGTCTCCATGGCAACCCCAGGGAGGAGCGGGGATTGATGCCTCATTAGCATATCTCGGCCCCGCCTACATGGCGGGAGGGGCGGACGGGGTTGGGGAGTCTCGGGGAGGGGGCTTGAAACCCCCCTGTGTGGTCAGAGGGAACCCCTCCAGGCAGAGACCCCCAACAACAGACAAGGGACCCCACCTAGCACACAGAGGACCCCCCCAGACAGGGCTGGCCCACCATCAGACACAGGAGACCCCTTCCGCCCGAGGGGCCCCCCAAGACACCGCCCCCCGCCCATTCACAGACGTGTTTCTGCCCCGGGGGGGCCACAGGTTTTTAATGTAAAAACTCGTGTTAAACACTGCGGGGGCCAGGGGCGGCTGGCGGGGAAAACTGGGGGTGGTGGTTTTCGGAGGGCGGGCAAACGGGGGAAGGTTGGGGCAGCGAGGAGGGGGGAAATGAGAATGGGGGGGCTGGGGGGGCCCCCCCAGGGTTATCCAGACCAGCCAGATAGGAGCCCCCGGGCCGAGTTGGGGGTTCAGAGGCCACGGGGGGGAGGGAAAGGGACACATCGGGGAGGGGGCCCAGGCCTCCTGGGAGCCCCCCCCTTTGCCCCCTCCCCGGGGGGATTTGGGGGGCTGCGGGTCTCGTGTCATCTGTGCAGACATGTCAGTGGCGTGTGCGGGGCCCCCCTGGCCCCGCCGGCCCGGCCGAAGGCACCGCGGGGGGGGCGCGCCGGGCACACGCGTGGCTGGGAGAGGGGGGCACACGCGAGTGCCGGGGACACCCCCCCCCACGCGTGTCTTGGGGGGGGGGCACACACATTTTGGGGCGCACACACATGTCCCAGGTGTGTGTCCTGCGGGGGGCATGGGGAGGGGACACACGCTTGTCACAGACTCCCGGGGGCTGTCCTGCCCCAGGCTTGGAGGGGGCAGGGGGAACAAGTTTCCAGACTCCCCCCTCGCGTGTCGGGGCGCACACAAGTCCCAGGTGTGGGTCCCCCCCCGGGTGCCCACGGGGGGGTCAGGGTTGCATACAGGTGCCCCCGGAGCGGGAGGGGGATCCAGGGGACGCTTGCAGGGTCCCGATGGCACACGGGGTCCCCGGGGGGGCCGGGGCTGCGTGCGGGCACCCAAGGGGGCACCGGAGGGGCGTTGGGACTCCCAGGAGCACCTGAGGGGTCCCCAGGGCCGCCCCCAGGGTCCCTACGAGCACCCAGGGGCGCCTTTGGTCACCCAGGACCACCCGGGGGTCCCCAGGAGCACCCAGAGCTGCACCAGGACACCCTGGGGGTCGACCCGAGCCCCCCGCAGCACCCCCATAGCCCCCTTTTGCCCCCACCGCCCCCCAGCCGGTGGCTGCTGCCGAACGAGGGGCGGGGGTTGGTCCCGGCGGGGGTCCAACCGCCCCCCCTCCCCGTCACACGGTGCTCTCCAGCATCCAGTGGGTGCTGCCGAAGGAGGGGCGCAGGGGGGGCCCCAGGGGGGTACCCTCGGGCGCGTCCAGCCGCGGGAGGGAGCCGTGGCGTCGGGGGCGCGCTCGCCGGGGGTAACTGTGGCTGGGGAACAACCCCCGGGACCCTCCGAGCCCGGGACCTCCCCCGGGGCTCTCCCGGAGTGCCCCCCCGGGCCCGGGCGGCGGAGGGGGCAGCGGGGGCAGCTCGAAGGTCTCCGCGGGCCGGGGGCCGCCGTTGGTCTGGGAGCAGACGCTGGTGAGCGCGGGCGGGGGTCGCCGCGCCCCCGCCGCCTTCCAGCGCGCCGTGAGGATGAGGATGAAGACGAGCACGGAGGCGGCGATGGCGGCGCCGATGACGATGATGACGGTGCCCCCCAAGAAGTGGGGCCGAGGGGGGGCGGCGCAGCCCGGGGGGGCGGCGGCGGTGGCGAAGGAGACGCAGCCGAGGGGGCGAGGGCGGCGGGGGGTCCCCGGCCACGTGCAGCGCGGACACGCAGAGCTCGTAGAGGCGCCCCGGGGCCAAGTCCCGCAGCACGAAGGTGCGGGTGGAGGGGGGCAGCAGCCTGGGGGGAGTCGGGAGGGTGTGACCCCCTCTCCCCAAGACCCCCCTGAGCCCCCCCAGAGACCTGCAGGACTCCACAGAGACACCTTTAAACCCCCTCAAAAAGCCCCAGAGACCTCCTCAACCACCCCCCCGGACTCCTCAAAGACTCCCCTGTGATCCCCCTGATCCTCCATAGGACCTTTCAAAGATCTCCCCAGAAGCCCCCCAAGACCCCTCAAAGACTCTCCAGAACCCCCAGAACACCCGCAGATGCCCTAACCCCCCCTAACCCCCCCTCAGAAGCCTCCCAGAGCTCCCCAGGGCCCCTCAAAGACTGTCCAGAACCCCCAGGACACTCCAAAACCCACTTGCTCTGCCTCCTCCCACAGCCCTCCAGGACCTCCCAGAGCCCCGTGTGGGACCCCCAGGCCCTCTGGAAAACCCCCAAACCCTTCCATGACCTCCCTGTTCACCCCTGGGACCACCCAGAGCCCCCCAGGACACCCCAAGACGCCCTTGAACCCTGCCCACAGAGGCCCCAGGCTGTCCCATGACCCCCTCAACCTCCCAGGACCCCCCCTCCCCCCAGGAGCCCCCACCTGTAGACGAGGGCGTCGTCGGCCGAGCTGTTGTACTGGATCTGCACCATCCGGACTCCGGGCACGTGGCGCTGGGGGAGCCACCGGATGCGTGCCGAGGACCCCGTCACCTCGGCCGCCACCACCCGCCGCTCCCCGGGCACCCCCCCCCCAAAGGTCTCGTTGCCCCCTGCCCTGGCCATGTCAGAGGGGCCGGGCCCGAGCTCAGGGTCGTCTCCATCGCGCTCCCTGCGTGGCACCGGCAGCGGCACCACCACGACGTCGACGCGTGCGGCCGCCTCTCCCGCGGCGTTGGCGGCCACGCAGGTGAAGCCGCCGTGGTCGCGCAGGGTGGCCACGCGCAGCTCCAGGGAGCCGTCGGCGCCCACGGAGCGCCGAGAGCCGTTGTGCACCACGCGCCCGTCGGGGCCCAGCCAGTGCAGTGCGGGCGGGGGTCCCCGACGGCAGCGCAGCCCAGGCGCAGCGGCTGCCCCTCGGTGACGGCGGGCGGGTGGGCGGCCGCGGCGGTGACGGCGGGAGCCCGGCACGTGAGCTCCTCCTCGGGCACGGCGCCCAGCAGTCGCCCGGCCAGCGGCGCCGGAGTGGCGCAGGTCTCCAGGCGCCCCGGCTGCGCCACGCGCCTCAGCCACAGCAGCTCGCAGTTGCAGTGCAGGGGGTTCCCCCCGGCCGCCAGCGCCGGCCCCGGCGGACCCGGCACGGGCGGCAGCGCCCGCAGCCGGTTGGCCGTGAGGTCGAGCCGCGCCAGCCGCGGCAGCCGCGCGACGGCGCCCGCCGGCACCCGCTCCAGCAGGTTGTGGTCCAGCGTGAGCGTGGCCAGGCTGGCCATGGCGGCCACGGCGTCCCAGGGCAGCGCCGGCAGGTTGTTGTGCGACAGGTCCAGGTCCTCCACGGTGGCGGCGAAGGCGGCGAAGGCGGCGGCGTCGATGGTGGCCAGCTGGTTGTTGGCCAGGATGAGGTGGCGCAGGCTGGCCAGCCCGCGGAGCTGGGGCCCGCTGAGCGCCGGCAGCCGGTTGCCGTCGAGGTGCAGCGCGCGCAGGGCGCGCAGGTCGGCGAAGGCGCCGGGGGCCAGGCGGCGCAGCCCGTTCCGCGACAGCGTCAGGTGCACCAGCGAGCTCATGTTGGCGAAGTCGGCACGGCCCACGGCGCCGATGAAGTTGTCGGCCAAGCGCAGCTCCACGGCCCCCCGGTCCAGGCTGGGCGGCACCGCCAGCAGCCCCGTGCGGGCGCAGAGCAGCGTCGGGCTCGGCGCCGCCGCCGGGCACAGGCAGCGCGGGGGGCACCGGGGGGCGGCCGGGGGGGCCCCGCCCGCCACCGCCCCCAGCACCACCAGCGGCACCAGCAGCTTCGCCATCCCACGGCGGCGCCTGCGAGGGGGAGACGGCGGTCAGGGGGTGCTGGAGGGGTCGGGGGACCCTGCCCGGCCTCCCAGGATGTGTCAGATCCCACCCGGACCTGTCGGATCACACCAGATCCCCTCAGATCCCCTTGAGATCCCTTGGAATCCTGGCGCACCCCACATGCCCAGTGTGTTTCCGTGGGGTGTCGCCTGACCCAGGAGATCCCACGAGATCCCAAAAGACCCCATGAGATGCCATTTGTCCCATGAGATCCCATGTACTCTGTGTGTTCCCATGGGATCCCAGTGATCCTGTGTTCCATCAGCTCCAGGGAGATCCCAGTGATCCCAGTGACCCCAGTGATCCTTGTGTTTCCCATCAGCTCCAGGGAGATCCCAGTGATCCCAGTGACCCCAGTGATCCTGTGTGTTCCCATCAGCTCCAGGGAGATCCCAGTGATCCCATTACCTCCTCTCAGGGCTCCATGTTGGTCCCGTCTGGGCGTCACCGCGGGGCCTGTGGGGACAGGGGAGGGGCCAGTACGGACCAGTATGGACCCATATCTATCCACCAGTACAGACCAGTACAGCAGCACACAGCCCAGTATGGCCTGGTACGGCTCCACACACCCCACCAGTATTGCCCAGTTCAGCCCAGTCCAGACCAGTATCCCCTGCTCATATCCCAGAGCATCCATGACCCATCCATGGGTCTAATGAGGCCCAGCATAGCCCAGTATGGCCCAGTAGAACCCAGTGTAGCCCAGTGGGAGCCTGTACAAGCTGCACAGCCCAGCATGGACCAGTACAAACCAGTACAGCCCAGTAGAAACCAGTAGAGGCCATCACAGCCCAGTATGGCCAAGGATGGCCCTGCATGACCCAGTACAGCCCAGTCTGATCCAGCACATTCCAGTGTGGCCCCATAGAACCCAGCACGGCCCAGTATGGACGAGCACAGGAGTTCACAGCCAAGTATGGACCAGTACAGACCAGTACGGGGCAGCACAGCCGAGTCCAGACCCAGTCCAGACCGGTATGGTCCAGCATGATCCAGTAAGACTCAGCATATCCCAGTACAGGCCCAGTACATCCCAGTATAGCCCAGTACAACCCAGTACAGCCCAACAGCCCAGTGTGGCCCAGTACAGAGCAGTAAATCCCAGTACAGCCCAGCACAGCCCAGTGTGGCCCAATACACGCTACCACAGATATGTCACAGCCCAGTACAGACCAGTACGTACCAATATAGACCAAATACAGACCCAGGACAGCCCAGCCCAGTATGGCCCAGTACAGTCCAGCAAGGCCCAGGCCAGGCTACTACAGGGCAGCTGGGCCCAGTGCAGCCCAGTATGGCCCAGTACAGGCCGCTGCATGACAGCACAGACCAGTATGACCCAGTATAGCCCAGCACAAACCAGTATGACCCAGTACATCCCAGTACAGGACAACACAACCCGGTAAAGCCCAGTACAAGCCAATACAGCCCCAGCACCGCCCAGTCCAGCCCTGTCTGGCCCAGCACAGCCCAGCACAGCCCAGTATGGCCCAGTACATCCCAGTACGACCCAGCACCGCCCAGAGCCCCCCCTCCTGTGCCTCCCAATTCCCCCTCCCTTCCCTCCCCTCGTGCGACCCCCGGAG
Source organism: Myiozetetes cayanensis (assembly GCF_022539395.1). Classification (NCBI taxonomy): domain Eukaryota; kingdom Metazoa; phylum Chordata; class Aves; order Passeriformes; family Tyrannidae; genus Myiozetetes; species Myiozetetes cayanensis. Next base: position 3,192 of record NW_026087741.1, on the reverse strand, counting down.
GTACCTGGGGGCTCAGCCCACGGACGTTCCCATCACTGCTCCGGGGGTCGGGCCTCGCCCTACCGGGGGCCATGGGGACCACAGGGGAGCACCGGGGAGGCTCTGGGGGTTCCGAGGGGGCTCGGGGCCTGGCGGTAACGGGGGTGGGGAGGGGCGGGGGATGTCGGTACCGTAGCTGGGGGAAGCACCGGGATACGGGAAGGGGGGACCGCGATGGGGGAAGGGGGTTTGGGGGGTGGACCGGGATGGAGAGACCGGGATGCGGGGATGGATCCCGGGAAGCGCGGGGAGGACCGGGATGGATCCGGGGATGGATCCGGGGATGGATCCGGGGATGGATCTGTGATGGATCCGGGATGGATCCGGGATGGATTCGGGTGGATCCCGGATTTGCAGGGGGCCGCGGTGGCGGTGTTGGGAGGGGGTCCCGGGAGGGGGTCCCCAGGCCGGGGGCCCTGAGCAGCCCCGGACCCGCCGCCCCAAAGGCCGCGGCCGCCGCTGGAGCCGCAGAAGCGCCGGGGCGGGGCCGGGCGGGGCGGGGAGGGGAGGGAGGGGAGGAGAGGGGAGGGACGGACCCGGGGACGGACCCACGGACACGGGGATGGACCCACGGACACAGGGACACACAAACAGACCCCTGGACCAACCCATGGAGCGACACACAGACCCACAGACAGACACACGGACACGCAGACAGACACAGGGACAGACACAGGGACACGCGGACTGACCGTGTACCCACTCATGGACTGACACACGGACACATGGACACAGCCACGGACACACAGACACAGACAGCCATGGACGCACGGACACAGGGACTGAGCCGTGTGCCCACTCACGGACTGACACACGGACACGCAGAGACACAGACACAGGGATGGACACAGGGACAGACACACGGACACACAGACACAGGGAGACACGGACGGACACACGGACACACAGACACAGGGATGGACACAGGGACGGACACACAGACACAGGGATGGACACAGGGACGGACACACAGACACAGGGATGGACACAGGGATGGACACACGGACACACAGACACAGGGATGGACACAGGGACAGACACACAGACTCATGGATGGACAGACAAACACACAGACAGACACACGGACTCACGGATGGACACACAGACACAGATGGGCCGGGATCTGCCCTCCCTGCCCTGTCTGTCTCTCCATCTCCAGAGGGACACTGGGACACACTGGGGGAACTGGTGGGCACTGGAGGGGCACTGGGACATAATGGGGGACACTGGGGGGACATGGGACACACTGGAGGGGCACTGGGACATAATGGAGGACACTGGGGGGACATGGGACACACTGGAGGGACACTGGGACATAATGGGGACACTGGGGGGACGTGGGACACACTGGAGGGACACTGGGACACACTGGAGAGGCATTGAGACACACTGGGGGGACAATGGGGGCCACTGGGACAAACTGGAGGGACACTGGGACAAACTGGGGGGCCACTGGGACAAACTGGAGGGACACTGGGACAAACTGAAGGGGACACTGGGACAAACTGGGGGGTCACTGGGACAAACTGAGGGGGCCACTGGGACAAACTGGAGGGACACTGGGACAAACTGGGGGGCCACTGGGACAAACTGGAGGGACACTGGGACAAACTGAAGGGAACACTGGGACAAACTGGGGGGCCACTGGGACAAACTGAAGGGGACACTGGGACAAACTGGGGGGCCACTGGGACAAACTGGAGGGACACTGGGACAAACTGGGGGGACACTGGGACAAACTGGAGGGACACTGGGACACACTAGGGAGGTTCCCGGACCCCGACCCCGCCCCTTCAAGCCACACCCCCAGCAGGCCCCACCCCTTCAAGCCCCGCGCGAAACCCGGTGGGGGCGGGGCCAGCAGGAGGGGCGGGGCTAACGCAGCTGTGGGCGTGGACTGAGATGAGGAGGGCGTGGCCTCCTGATCGACAGAGGGGGCGTGGCCGTCGCCGCGTCTCGAGGCTTCCATTGGTCCAACCGCGGCGAGGGGCGCGGCCTCACTCGGGGCGGGGGCGTGGCCGCGCTCGCGCTGTCCTCGCGCCCGCTCCGCGCTTCCCATTGGTCGCGCGGGCGGTGACGCAGCCACGCCGCGCCGTGCGTACCGTGCGTGCCGTGCGCGCTGACGTTGCGCGGCTGCGGCGGGCGGTGAGTGAGGGGCGGCCGCGACCCCCGGGACCCCCCGGGACCCCCCCAAAGCCCCTCGTGACCCGCCGGGACACCCCGGGGCACCCCCGGCACACCCCCGGCACCGCCACGGCGCCCTGGGCCGGCCCCGGCCCCCGCCAGTGTCTGCGCCCTCGCCCTCCCCACCATCCCCGACGGGGGTTTGGGAGTCCCGGGGGCGACACGGGGGACGGGGGAGAAGGGGTGCGGGCGTGCTGAGGGGGTGTGGAGGGTCCTGGTGACCGGGGGGGTCGTGGGGGGTCCGTGGTTCCTCACGAGGGTCCCCGATCCCTGTGCGGGGTCCCCGGGCCCTGTGCGGGGTCCCCGGGCCCTGTGCGGGGTTCCTGATCTCGGGGAGGATCTCTTGTCCCTGCTGGGGGGTCCCCGTGCCCACCCTGGGGGGTCCCTGTGCCCCGGGTGGGGGGTCGTGGGGAGCGTCCCTGTCCCCATTCGGGGGTGTCTGTCGTCACCGGGGGAAATTCCTGGTCCTTGGTGGGGGGTCTCTGTTTCCAGTGGGGGGATCTCTCTCCCCTTTTTGGGGGGGTCCGTGGTTTAGGGGAAGTCTTCGTCCTTGGTGGGGGTCCTTGTTCCCCTTGGGGGGGGGACCCTTTTGGGCATCCCTGGTCCTGTCGGAGGGTCCCTGTTTCCCGTGGGGGGGTCCCAGACCCTACACCCCCCATCCCTAACCCCCCCGTGTCCCCTCTCTCCGCAGGCTCCTCTGGGGTGGCACCATCGCAGCCGGGGGGCCCTCGGGACCCCCCCACACAGCCCCCCATGTGCTGCCCGGCCCGGGGGGGCCCCCCCGGCACGTGAGGGGGGGCAGGGCCCCCCCAGCGCCCCCCCAGCCATGATGTTCCGGGACCAGGTGGGGATCGTGGCCGGGTGGTTCCGGGGCTGGAGCGAGTGCGAGCAGACGGTGGCTCTGCTGGCGCTGCTCAAACGGGTCACGAGGACGCAGGCCCGGTTCCTGCAGCTCTGCCTCGAGCACTC
>NW_026087740.1:0-33658 GCF_022539395.1 Myiozetetes cayanensis | reverse complement strand
GGAATGCTGGGAAAAGAGGGAAAGGGACCCAGGAATGCTGGGAAAAAGAGGGAAAGGATCCAGAAGTTCTGGGAGAAGGGAGAAGACCCAGGAATGTTGGGAGAAGGTGGGAAAAGACTCAGGAATTTTGGGAGAAGGGGGAAGGGAAGAGGATCCAGGAGTTCTGGGAGAAGACCCAGGAATTTTGGGAGAAGGTGGGAAAGGACTCAGGAATGTTGGGAGAAGGGGGAAGGGAAAAGGATCCAGGAATTTTGGGAGAAGGAGGAGAAGGGAGAAGACCCAGGAATGTTGGGAGAAGAGGGAAAAGACTCAGGAATGTTGGGAGAAGGGGGAAGGGAAGAGGATCCAGGAATTTTGGGAGAAGGAGGAGAAGGGAGAAGACCCAGGAATTTTGGGAGAAGAGGGAAGTGAGCCAAGAATTCCAGGGATGAAGAGAAGGGAGAAGATCCAGGAATGCTGGGAAAAAGTCTTGGAGCTGGGAAAGGGGCTGGAGAATTGGGAAGTTGGGATTGGAGGGATCTTCTCATTCCCTGCAGGAAAGGGGAGCTGGGTGGGATTTGGGATCAATCCCATGGGATGAGAGGGAACAAGCCAGGGCAGGCTCAGGTGGGATATTGGGAATATTCCATGCTGGGAAGGGTTGGGAAGCACTGGGAGTCCTCATTCCCGAGGGGAATTATCCCTATGGATGTGGAGCAGGCTCTGGAAGTGCAGTGGGAATGTTGGGCTTGGATTTTCCAACCTCACCAATCCCATGTTTGGGAATGGCAGGAGGGTTGGGAAACAGGGAATGAATTCCCATGGATAAGTGGGATATTGGGATGGAATTCCTGGTGGGGAGAGGCTGGGCTGGAATTCCCAGAGAATCTCTGGATCCCTGGGAGTATCCAAGGCTGGGAACACTTGGAACAACCTGGAATAGTGGGAAACATCCCTACCCACAACAGGAGCTTGGAATTCCATGATTTTCCCCCTCCCTTCCCACCCAAACCATCCCACAATTCCATGATTTTCCCTCCCTTCCCACCCAAACCATCCCACAATTCCATGATTTTCCCTTCCCTTCCCACCCAAACCATCCCACAATTCCATGATTTTCCCCCTCCCTTTCCACCCAAACCATCCCACAATTCCATGATTTTCCCCCTCCAAACCATCCCACAATTCCATGATTTTCCCTTCCCTTCCCACCCAAACCATCCCACAATTCCATAACTTTCCCTTCCCACCCAAACCTCCTGGTGGGGAGAGGCTGGGCTGGAATTCCCAAAGAATCTCTGGATCCCTGGGAGTATCCAAGGCTGGGAACACTTGGAGCAACCTGGAAAAGTGGGAAACATCCCTACCCACAACAGGAGCTTGGAATTCCATGATTTTCCCCCTCCCTTCCCACCAAAACCATCCCACAATTCCATGATTTTCCCCCTCCCTTCCCACCCAAACCATCCCACAATTCCATGATTTTCCCTCCTTCCCACCAAACCATCCCACAATTCCATGATTTTCCCCTCCCTTCCCACCCAAACCATCCCACAATTCCATGATTTTCCCTCCCTCCCACCCAAACCATCCCACAATTCCATGATTTTCCCCTCCCTTCCCACCCAAACCATCCCACAATTCCATGATTTTCCCCCCTCCACCCAAACCATCCCACAATTCCATGATTTTCCCTCCCACCCAAACCATCCCACAATTCCATGATTTTCCCCCCCAAACCATCCCACAATTCCATGATTTTCCCCCTCCAAACCATCCCACAATTCCATGATTTTCCCCTCCCTTCCCACCCAACCATCCCACAATTCCATGATTTTCCCCCTCCAAACCATCCCACAATTCCATGATTTTCCCTTCCCTTCCCACCAAACCATCCCACAATTCCATAACTTTCCCTCCCACCCTGATTTCTCCAAACCCAGCACTCCCAAATTCCCGTGGGATCCGGGATTTTCCAACCTCACCAATCCCATGTTTGGGAATGGCAGGAGGGTTGGGAAACAGGGAATGAATTCCCATGGATAGGTGGGATATTGGGATGGAATTCCTGGTGGGGAGAGGCTGGGCTGGAATTCCCAGAGAATCTCTGGATCCCTGGGAGTATCCAAGGCTGGGAACACTTGGAGCAACCTGGAAAAGTGGGAAGCATCCCTACCCACAACAGGAAGCTTGGAATTCCATGATTTTCCCCCTCCCTTCCCACCAAAACCATCCCACAATTCCATGATTTTCCCCCTCCCTTCCCACCCAAACCATCCCACAATTCCATAACTTTCCCTTCCCACCCAAACCATCCCACAATTCCATGATTTCCCCCTCCTTCCCACCCAAACCATCCCACAATTCCATAACTTTCCCTCCCCCCCTGATTTCTCCAAACCCAGCACTCCCAAATTCCCGTGGGATTTGGGATTCACCCCCTCTGTCTCTCCCTCTTTTCCCAGGTCTCATCAACAGCCACCGGAACATCCACGGGGATTCTCCGCGCCCTCTTCCCAGATGGAACAACCCCCGGAGCAGCTCCTACAACCAGAGAGGGGGGGGAGCCTTTCCCAGGAATTTCCAACCCCCCAGGAATTTCCACTCCTGGAGGAAGAAATATTCCCTGGATAACCGGCTGCCCGGCTCAGCCTCCGAAGCCGGAAGCGCTTCCCGGATTTTCGGGAATTCCGGCGACATCCCGGCCGTGGAACCTCCGGAATCGTCACCAGAGAGACACGTGGATTTCACCAGGGACGGGAATATCGTGGTGGACATCCAGGTGCAGCAGAGAGCTGTAGATGGAGGAGATTCCAAGGAGTTTTCCGGGCGGGAAGCGGCGGCAACGACAACAACAACTCCGGAGAGCGGCGGGAAAAACATTCCGGGATCTCCCTATGGAGAAGAGGGAAGAGCTTCCCTATCCATATCCTTTAGTTCCACATCCAGGACCGTTTGCCTGCCTGGGATTGGGGCTGGAAGTGGCTTCTTCTCCCCCTCTGGAATTGGCAGTGAAAGCGCCGTGACGCTGAAATCGGAGCCGCGGGAAAATTTGGGATTCGCGGAGCGGGAGCCGGCCAGGAATTCTGGGAATTCTGGGAATTCTGGGAATTCCGGCCGGGTCGTCAAAGCGGAGCTGTCGCCCCCTGGGAAGAGCCAGGAGGAAATTCGGGATGTTCCCCTGCATCCCAAACTCTTTGGGAATGATGGGGTGGCCTCCGTTGGGATGGGAGGGAGCGGAATTCCCGGTGGAATTCCCGGCGGAATTCCCGGCAGAATTCCCAAAGCTCCCACCTCCGGAAAATCCCCCAAATTCCGCAGGGGCAGCTACACCTGGGTGGCAAATCCCGGGAAAAGCTGGAGGTTGGGAAGGAGGTGGGGGGGGAGCCCCAGGAAAGGCCCGGGCGGGGCGGAAAGAGGAGCCAAAAGCACCCCCAGGACGGATTTGGGAAGCAAAGGGAAAAAATCGGGAATGCCGTCCAAGCCTGGAGGGGCCTCTCCCAGCAAATACAAATGGAAAGCGGCCACCCTGCAGGCCCTGCCCTCCAATTCCGGCTCGGCATTCCGATGGAGATCCCAGGAGCAGCGGAAAACTCCGGCTCCCGGTGTTCCTCATCCTGGTGTTCCACTTCCAGATCCTGGAATTCCTCATCCCAGCATTCCTCATCCAACTCCCGGCGTTCCTCAGCCTGGTGTTCCTTCTCCAGCTCCTGGAATTCCTCATCCAGCTCCTGGAATTCCTCATCCCAGCATTCCTCATCCAACTCCCGGCGTTCCTCCTCCAGCTCCTGGAATTCCTCATCCCAATGTTCCTCCTCCAGCTCCTGGAAAACCTCATCCAGCTCCTGGAATTCCTCATCCCAATGTTCCTCCCCCAGCTCCTGGAATTCCTCCCCCAGCTCCTGGAATTCCTCATCCTGGAATTCCTCCTCCAGCTCCTGGAATTCCTCATCCAACTCCTGGAATTCCTCATCCTGTTGTTCCTCCTCCAACTCCTGGAATTCCTCATCCCAGTGTTCTTCCCCCAGCTCCCAGAATTCCTCCTCCCGGGGCTGCTCCGGGCGCGGTGAAATCCTCGGGAGAGGCTCCGATCTCCACCTACAAAGTGAGGAGTCGGACCAAGATCATCAGGAGGAGAGGGAATGTGGGGTGAGTGGGATTTTGGGATTTCCCTCCTGGGATCCCGGGGGAATTCTGGCTGTGGAATTGCAGGGAGAGGGAGGAGGAGGGGTTTGTGGAGTCGTGGAATGGGTGGGGATGGAATCAGGGATGGATCAGGGATGGAATCAGGGATGGATGGGATGGAATCAGGGATGGAATCAGGGATGGAATCAGGGATGGAATCAGGGATGGATGGGATGGAATCAGGGATGGAATCAGGGATGGAATCAGGGATGGGGATGGAATCAGGGATGGAATCAGGGATGGAATCAGGGATGGGGATGGAATCAGGGATGGAATCAGGGATGGAATCAGGGATGGAATCAGGGATGGGGATGGAATCAGGGATGGAATCAGGGATGGAATCAGGGATGGAATCAGGGATGGAATCAGGGATGGAATCAGGGATGGATGGGATGAAATCAGGGATGGAATCAGGGATGGGGATGGAATCAGGGATGGAATCAGGGATGGATGGGATGGAATCAGGGAGGGGGGATGGAATCAGGGATGGGGATGAAATCAGGGATGGAATCAGGGATGGAATCAGGGATGGGGATGGAATCAGGGATGAAATCAGGGATGGAATCAAGGATGGAATCAGGGATGGAATCAGGGATGGAATCAGGGATGGATGGGATGGAATCAGGGATGAAATCAGGGATGGAATCAGGGATGGGGATGGAATCAGGGATGGAATCAGGGATGGAATCAGGGATGGAATCAGGGATGGAATCAGGGATGGAATCAGGGATGGGAATGGAATCAGGGATGGGGATGGAATCAGGGATGGGGATGGAATCAGGGATGGGGATGGAATCAGGGATGGGATGAAATCAGGGATGGGATGGAATCAGGGATGGAATCAGGGATGGGGATGGAATCAGGGATGGGGATGGAATCAGGGATGGATGGGATGGAATCAGGGATGGAATCAGGGATGGAATCAGGGATGGGGATGGAATCAGGGATGGAATCAGGGATGGATGGGGATGAAATCAGGGATGGATGGGATGGCTGGGATGGCTGGGAATGGGACAGGGAAAAGCTGGGATAGCCCAGGATGTGGAAGCACAAGGATCAGGCTTGGATAGGGATAGGAAATCATGGAATGATGGGATGTGTTTGGTGGGAAGGGAGCAGAAAAATCCTGGAATTCCAACCCCTGCCATGGGCAGGGACATCTCCAGCTATCCCAGATTGCTCCAAGCTTTCCTTGGACACTTCCAGGGATGGAGCAACCAGAGATTCTTTGGGAATTCCAGCCCAGCCTCCTCCCCACCCTCCCAGCCAGGAATTCCATCCCAATATCCCCCCTAACCCTGGGAATTCATTCCCTGTGTCCCATCCCTCCAGCCCTCATCCCAAATCCAGAATTCCTGGAGCCCCTGGAAGTTGCTCCAAGTTTTCCCTGGAGTTTCCCTTCTCCAGATGAACATTCCCAGCTCTCCCAGCCTGGCTCCAACCCTTGGATCATCTCCAGGGTTTCCTCTGGAATTCCTCCAGCAGCTCCACATCCTCCTGGAGCTGGGAATTCCCAGTTGGATTCCTGTGATTCCCAGAGATCTCCGACCGCTCCTGGCTCGGCATTTTATTGGATTTCTTTTCCAATTCCCAGAAAATTCCTTTTTTTGGGGGGCTTGGAAAAGCAGGAGGAGTTTCTTGGATCGTAAATCCCTGGGATGGAGCAGGAATGGGAGCTCAGCATTCCAGAGGGAAGCACCATCTGTGGTATTTCCCTGGAAAATTGATCCATGGAATGGATTGGGAATCTGCTGCCTGGATTCCTGCTCCTGTTTTCCCACAGGTTTTCCATCCTCACCTTTCCCTCCTTTCTCTGGGAGTGGATTGTGCTGGGAAAACCCCTCTGGGGGAGGGAAAAACTGGGAATGTTGGGATTTGTGGGCAGTTGGAGACCCCACTCCATCCAGCAGGATCAGGGGAGGGATCAGGGTTGGGAATTCACCTCAAATCCTGGGATTTTGGGCTTGCCAGGTGTGGGAATTCCAGGATATTCCAGGATATTGAGGGATTGGGGCTTTTCCAGGGAAAAGAACGGAGCTGGGAAAGGGGTTGGAGCACCGGGAATGGCTCAGGGAGTTGGGAAGGCTCAACCTGGAGAAAAGAGGGATTGGGAAGAGCTCCCTAAAATTCCCTGGCAGGAGGATGGAGCCAGGTGGGATTTGGGATCACTCCCAGGGATGAGAGGGAACGACCTCAAGCTGTGCCAGGGGGGGGTTTAGTGGGATATTGGGAATATTCCTTCCTGGAAAAGCTGCTCAGGGTGGGCCTGCAGGGATTTGGGATCCCTCTGGATGTGGCACTTGGATCAGGGATGGCCTTGGGAGTGCTGTGGGAAGCGGTGATGACGTCACAGCTCTTTTCCAACCGCAATTCCAACTGTAATTCCATGATTCCATCCCTCGATCAGAAAGCCAGGAAGGAATTTAACCATCAAATTTGGGATTTCCCTCCTGGGATCCCGGGGGAATTCTGGCTGTGGAATTGCAGGGAGAGGGAGGAGGAATGGGTTGGGTGGGAAGGGAGTGGAAAAATCGTGGAATTCCAACCCCCCATCTCCTTTTCCAGCTGTTCTTTGCCTGGAAATCCCTCCCATTCCCTTCAATTTACCGGGAATTTTCCCCCTCAGAGCTTCTCCCCTTTATCCCGAAGAGATTCCTGGTGGGATTCGACATCTCCCTTTTCCCTGGAGCTTTGGGAAAGGAGGCTGGGAATATTCCAACCACCTGCTGAATGTGTGACCTTCCCATTCCCAGATTTCCCATGGATAAGAGGAACATCTCACCCAGCACCTCCCTCAGGAGCCGCTTCCACCTCCGGAGGAAAAATTCCACGCGTGGAAAAACTTGGACCATTCCCAAACGTTCCTCTCCCAAAATCCCAGGGCAGGTGTCCAGGCACAGCATCTGCAGGATCCCAATTCCCACCAGCACTCAGGTGGCCACCAAGGAAGGTAGGGATGAGAACATTCCAAAGGGATTTAATGGGAATGTTTGGGCTCCTCCTTTCTCCTCCACACAAAATTCCAAAGGGAATTTTAAGGCCGTTCCTTTGGGTTTTTCAGGTGCTTTTCCAGGATTTCCAGGTGTGCTTTAGGAGGCTATTCCAGGTTAACAGGGAATTAACTCTGGAATCTCTTCCCTGCATCCCGTTTTCCGTGTCTGATTTTTTGGGGGGGGGGTTTGATTTGCTGGAATCTGCCGTAATTAAGAGGGATAATTAAGAGGGATAATCGGGAATTTGCATCCCTGTCCGGTTGTCTTGGCTTGGGAATTCTCAGAGCAGAATTCCAGAGCTGCTCTGCCATTCCCATGGGCTGTGGAATGTTGTTGGGAATGCTGTTTGGAATGTTGGTGGCTCCCAGCTCGTGTTCCATAGGGAGAATTCCGTGGGCAGGAAGATTTTTCCCGCCTGGAATGTGAATGTTTGGGATGGATTTGGAGCTCCCTTTTCCTTGGGAATGGTTGGGGCAGGGATTTGGGGGCGTGGTGGGGCTGGGAATGTGGCTCCAGGTGGATTTTTGGGATTGTTTTGCATCCATCCATCCATCCATCCATCCATCCATCCATCCATCCATCCATCCATCCATCCATCCATTGGGATGTCGTGTTTTTCCTGGATGAGGGACTTTGGAAAAGTCCTGGAGCGATGGGATAACAGGGAATGGTTTCCCACTGCCTTGGGATAGTGGGAAGGAATTCTTGGCTGGGCTGGAATTCCCAGAGAATCTCTGGGAGTGTCCAAGGAAAGCTTGGGATGGTGGGAGATGTCCCTGCCCTTGGAAGGAAGGGTTGGAATTCCAGGATTTTTCCACTCCCTTCCCACCCAAATTCCATGGAAAGGCGGGAATTTTGTGGGAGAAGCTTTTTGTGGGAGGAGAAGGCCGAAGGGATTTTCTCTCTGGAGGGATTTGGGAATGCTGGGAGGAGGATTTGGGAATGCTGGGAGGAGGATTTGGGAATGCTGGGAGGAGGATTTGGGATCTGGGAGAAGCAGGAGAAGAGGGAATAAGTTGGATGCTTTTCCATGATCTCCCAGAGCAGAGGGCTTGGATACAACACAGCTTTGTTTTCCATGGATAATGGAAAACATGGATAATGGGATTGGGATCACAGCCCCTTCCACTTCCCCCAAAAAATGGGATTCATTTGGGATTCCTGCTTCCCAAAAGTGCTCTGGGGGACCTGGGGCACTTCCTGAAATAAATCCTGATCCTGAAAGAATTCCTGAAATAATTCCTGATCCTGAAATAAATCCTGATCCTGAAATAATTCCTTAAATAAATCCTGATCCTGAAATAAATCCTGAAATAATTCCTGATCCTGAAATAAATCCTGATCCTTGAATAATTCCTGAAGTAATTCCTGATCCTGAAATAATTCCTGAAATAAATCCTGATCCTGAAAGAATTCCTGAAGTAATTCCTGATCCTGAAATAATTCCTTAAATAAATCCTGATCCTGAAATAAATCCTGATCCTGAAAGAATTCCTGAAGTAATTCCTGATCCTGAAATAAATCCTGATCCTGAAATAATTCCTTAAATAATTCCTGATCCTGAAATAAATCCTGATCCTGAAAGAATTCCTGAAGTAATTCCTGATCCTGAAATAATTCCTGAAATAATTCCTGATCCTGAAATAATTCCTGAAATAATTCCTGATCCTGAAATAATTCCTGAAATAATTTCTTATCCTGAAATAAATCCTGATCCTGAAATAATTCCTGATCCTGAAATAATTCCTGAAAAAAATCCTGATCCTGAAATATAATTCCTGATCCTGAAATAATTCCTGAAGTAATTCCTTATCCTGAAATAAATCCTGATCCTAAAATAATTCCTTAAATAATTCCTGATCCTGAAATAATTCCTGATCCTGAAAGAATTCCTTAAATAATTCCTTATCCTTAAATAATTCCTTATCCTGAAATAATTCCTGATCCTGAAATAATTCCTTAAATAATTCCTGATCCTGAAATAATTCCTTAAATAATTCCTGATCCTGAAATAAATCCTGAAATAATTTCTTATCCTGAAATAAATCCTGATCCTGAAATAATTCCTGATCCTGAAATGATTCCTTAAATAATTCCTTATCCTGAAATAAATCCTGATCCTGAAATAATTCCTTATCCTGAAATAATTCCTTAAATAATTCCTCATCCTGAAATAATTCCTTAAATAATTTGATGATAAAATCTGGGATAAAATCCATGGGATTTGATGATAAAATCTGGGATAAAATCCATGGGATTTGATGATAAAATCTGGGATAAAATCCATGGGATTTTGATGATAAAATCCATGGGATTTTGATGATAAAATCCATGGGATTTTGGGGATAAAATCTGGGATAAAATCCAGGGGATTTTGATGATAAAATCTGGGATAAAATCCATGGGATTTTGGTGATAAAATCCATGGGATTTTGATGATAAAATCCGGGATAAAATCCATGGGATTTTGATGATAAAATCTGGGATAAAATCCATGGGATTTTGGTGATAAAATCCATGGGATTTTGGGGATAAAATCTGGGATAAAATCCATGGGATTTTGATGATAAAATCCATGGGATTTGATGATAAAATCTGGGATAAAATCCATGGGATTTTGGTGATAAAATCTGGGATAAAATCCATGGGATTTTGATGATAAAATCCATGGGATTTTGGTGATAAAATCTGGGATAAAATCCATGGGGATTTTGGTGATAAATCTGGGATAAAATCCAGGGGATTTTGGTGATAAAATCCATGGGATGGGATAAAATCTGGGATAAAATCCAAGCCTGGCATGGGATAAAATCTGCTTTATTGGAGTTGGAATTCACCAGCATGGAAGGAATTCCCGGTATTTTCCAGCTGGATCCGGGTATTTTTCCATCCAATCCCGACATTCCCTCGGTGATTGCTCCTTGGGGATCTTTTCCTTGGCTTCCCTGCCTGGAAAAATATTCCAGGATTTGATTCCCAAAAGGACTGGAAGCCAAAGGAAAAGTCCTTCCTGCTTTTCCTTTTCTGGGAATTCAGGGAATTGCCTTGGAATTTCCTCAGGGAATTTTTGGGATTTGCTTCCTTAGGATCCAATCCAATTTCTGGGGTTGAATCCACCTGAACTGAAGGTTTTCCTGGGAATTCCAGAGGGAGGATTTGCAGCTCCCTCTGTTGGAATTTTCCTGCTCTCTGGGATTGTGGAGCTGTGGAATTCTTGGAATGTTCTTCCTCCTGCTCCAGGATCCCTGGGAGGATCCATGGGATTTGGGAACACCAGCTTGGAATTGTTCCTGCTTTTCCCAGGGCTTTTCCAGCTTGGAATTTCCAGCTTGGAATTGCTCCTTCTCTTTCCCAGGGAAAGTTTTCCAGCTTGGAATTTCCAGCTTGGAATTGTTCCTGCCTTTCCCAGGGGAGCTTTTCCAGCTTGGAATTTCCAGCTTGGAATTGTTCCTGCCTTTCCCAGGGAAACTTTTCCAGCTTGGAATTTCCAGCTTGGAATTGCTCCTGCCTTTCCCAGGGGAGCTTTTCCAGCTTGGAATTCTCCAACTTTTCCAAGAGGCTTTTCCAGCTTGGAATTGTTCCTGCCTTTCCCAGGGAAACTTTTCCAGCTTGGAATTGTTCCTGCCTTTCCCAGGGGAGCTTTTCCAGCTTGGAATTTCCAGCTTGGAATTGTTCCTGCTTTTCCCAGGGAAACTTTTCCAGCTTGGAATTTCCAGCTTGGAATTGTTCCTGCCTTTCCTAGGGGAGCTTTTCCAGCTTGGAATTGTTCCTGCCTTTCCCAGGGGAACTTTTCCAGCTTGGAATTGCTCCTGCCTTTCCCAGAGGCTTTTCCAGCTTGGAATTGTTCCTGCCTTTCCCAGGGAAACTTTTCCAGCTTGGAATTGTTCCTGCTTTTCCCAGGGGAGCTTTTCCAGCTTGGAATTTCCAGCTTGGAATTGTTCCTGCCTTTCCCAGGGAAACTTTTCCAGCTTGGAATTGCTCCTGCTTTTCCCAGGGAAACTTTTCCAGCTTGGAATTGTTCCTGCCTTTCCCAGAGGCTTTTTCCAGCTTGGAATTTCCAGCTTGGAATTGTTCCTGCCTTTCCCAGGGAACTTTTCCAGCTTGGAATTGCTCCTGCCTCTTTTCCAGCTTGGAATTGTTCCTGCCTTTCCCAGGGAAACTTTTCCAGCTTGGAATTTCCAGCTTGGAATTTCCAGCTTGGAATTGCTCCTGCCTTTCCCAGGGGAGCTTTTCCAGCTTGGAATTGTTCCTGCCTTTCCCAGAGGGAGCTTTTCCAGCTTGGAATTGTTCCTGCCTTTCCCAGGGAAACTTTTCCAGCTTGGAATTGCTCCTGCCTTTCCCAGGGGAGCTTTTCCAGCTTGGAATTCCCAGCTTGGAATTGTTCCTGCCCCTTTCCCAGGGAAACTTTTCCAGCTTGGAATTTTCCAGCTTGGAATTGTTCCTGCCTTTCCCAGGGGAGTTTTTCCAGCTTGGAATTCTCCAACTTTTCCAAGAGGCTTTTCCAGCTTGGAATTGTTCCTGCTTTTCCCAGAGGCTTTTCCAGCTTGGAATTTCCAGCTTGGAATTGTTCCTGCCTCTTTCCCAGGGGAGCTTTTCCAGCTTGGAATTGTTCCTGCCTTTCCCAGAGGCTTTTCCCAAACGCTCCTCTCCCAAAATCCCAGGGCAGGTGTCCAGGCACAGCATCTGCAGGATCCCAATTCCCACCAGCACTCAGGTGGCCACCAAGGAAGGTAGGGATGGGAACATTCCAAAGGGATTTAATGGGAATGTTTGGGCTCCTCCTTTCTCCTCCACACACAAAATTCCAAAGGGAATTTTAAGGCCGTTCCTTTGGGTTTTTCAGGTGCTTTTCCAGGATTTCCAGGTGTGCTTTAGGAGGCTATTCCAGGTTAACAGGGAATTAACTCTGGAATCTCTTCCCTGCATCCCGTTTTCCGTGTCTGATTTTGGAGGGGGGGTTGATTTGATGGAACCTGCCGTAATTAAGAGGGATAATTAAGAGGGATAATCGGGAATTTGCATCCCTGTCCGGTTGTCTTGGCTTGGGAATTCTCAGAGCAGAATTCCAGAGCTGCTCTGCCATTCCCAGGGGTGTGGAATGTTGTTGGGAATGCTGTTTGGAATGTTGGTGGCTCCCAGCTCGTGTTCCATAGGGAGAATTCCGTGGGCAGGAAGATTTTTCCCACCTGGAATGTGAATGTTTGGGATGGATTTGGAGCTCCCTTTTCCTTGGGAATGGTTGGGGCAGGGATTTGGGGGCGTGGTGGGGCTGGGAATGTGGCTCCAGGTGGATTTTTGGGATTGTTTTCCATCCATCCATCCATCCATCCATCCATCCATCCACCCATCCATCCATCCATCCATCCATCCATCCATCCATCCATTGGGATGTCGTGTTTTTCCTGGATGAGGGACTTTGGAAAAGTCCTGGAGCGATGGGATAACAGGGAATGGTTTCCCACTGCCTTGGGATAGTGGGAAGGAATTCTTGGCTGGGCTGGAATTCCCAGAGAATCTCTGGGAGTGTCCAAGGAAAGCTTGGGATGGTGGGAGATGTCCCTGCCCTTGGAAGGAGGGTTGGAATTCCAGGATTTTTCCGCTCCCTTCCCACCCAAATTCCATGGAAAGGCGGGAATTTTGTGGGAGAAGCTTTTTGTGGGAGGAGAAGGCCGAAGGGATTTTCTCTCTGGAGGGATTTGGGAATGCTGGGAGGAGGATTTGGGAATGCTGGGAGGAGGATTTGGGATCTGGGAGAAGCAGGAGAAGAGGGAATAAGTTGGATGCTTTTCCATGATCTCCCAGAGCAGAGGGCTTGGATACAACACAGCTTTGTTTTCCATGGATAATGGAAAACATGGATAATGGGATTGGGATCACAGCCCCTTCCACTTCCCACAAAAAAAATGGGATTCATTTGGGATTCCTGCTTCCCAAAAGTGCTCTGGGGGACCTGGGGCACTTCCTGAAATAAATCCTGATCCTGAAAGAATTCCTGAAGTAATTCCTGATCCTGAAATAAATCCTGATCCTGAAATAATTCCTGAAGTAATTCCTGATCCTGAAATAAATCCTGATCCTGAAAGAAATGCTGATCCTAAAATAATTCCTTAAATAATTCCTTATCCTGAAATAAATCCTGATCCTTAAATAATTCCTTAAATAATTCCTTATCCTGAAATAATTCCTTAAATAATTCCTGATCCTGAAATAATTCCTGATCCTGAAATAATTCCTGATCCTGAAATAAATCCTGATCCTGAAATAATTGCTGATCCTGAAATAATTCCTTAAATAATTCCTTATCCTGAAATAATTCCTGATCCTGAAATAATTCCTTAAATAATTCCTGATCCTGAAATAATTCCTGAAGTAATTCCTGATCCTGGAATAATTCCTTAAATAAATCCTGATCCTGAAATAAATCCTGAAATAATTCCTTATCCTGAAATAAATCCTGATCCTGAAATAATTCTTGTCCTGAAACAAATCCTGATCCTGAAATAAATCCTTAAATAAATCCTGATCCTGAAGTAATTCCTGATCCTGAAAGAATTCCTGAAGTAATTCCTGATCCTGAAATAAATCCTGGTCCTGAAATAATTCCTGAAATAATTCCTTATCCTGAAATAATTCTTTATCCTGAAATAATTCCTTAAATAATTCCTGATCCTGAAAGAATTCCTGAAATAATTCCTTATCCTGAAATAATTCCTGAAGTAATTCCTTATCCTGAAATAATTCCTTAAATAATTCCTGATCCTGAAATAATTCCTTATCCTGAAATAATTCCTTAAATAATTCCTGATCCTGAAATAATTCCTGAAGTAATTCCTGATCCTGAAATAATTCCTTAAATAATTCCTGATCCTGAAATAAATCCTGATCCTGAAATAATTCCTGATCCTGAAATAATTCCTTATCCTGAAATAAATCCTGATCCTGAAATAATTCCTTAAATAATTTGATGATAAAATCTGGGATAAAATCCATGGGATTTTGGTGATAAAATCTGGGATAAAATCCATGGGATTTTGATAAAATCTGGGATAAAATCCATGGGATTTTGGATTTGGATAAAATCCATGGGATTTTGGTGATAAAATCCATGGGATTTTGGTGATAAAATCTGGGATAAAATCCAGGGGATTTTGGTGATAAAATCTGGGATAAAATCCATGGGATTTTGATGATAAAATCCAGGGGATTTTGGGGATAAAATCTGGGATAAAATCCAGGGGATTTTGGTGATAAAATCTGGGATAAAATCCAAGCCTGGCATGGGATAAAATCTGCTTTATTGGAGTCGGAATTCACCGGCATGGAAGGAATTCCCGGTATTTTCCAGCTGGATCCGGGTATTTTTCCATCCAATCCCGACATTTCCTCGGTGATTGCTCCTTGGGGATCTTTTCCTTGGCTTCCCTGCCTGGAAAAATATTCCAGGATTTGATTCCCAAAAGGACTGGAAGCCAAAGGAAAAGTCCTTCCTGCTTTTCCTTTTCTGGGAATTCAGGGAATTGCCTTGGAATTTCCTCAGGGAATTTTTGGGATTTGCTTCCTTAGGATCCAATCCAATTTCTGGGGTTGAATCCACCTGAACTGAAGGTTTTCCTGGGAATTCCAGAGGGAGGATTTGCAGCTCCCTCTGTTGGAATTTTCCTGCTCTCTGGGATTGTTGAGCTGTGGAATTCTTGGAATGTTCTTCCTCCTGCTCCAGGATCCCTGGGAGGATCCTGTTGGTCCCAAT
Organism: Myiozetetes cayanensis; assembly: GCF_022539395.1. Classification (NCBI taxonomy): domain Eukaryota; kingdom Metazoa; phylum Chordata; class Aves; order Passeriformes; family Tyrannidae; genus Myiozetetes; species Myiozetetes cayanensis. The sequence goes on along the minus strand of NW_026087740.1, from coordinate 18,754 downwards.
CCATGGGATTTGGAACATCAGCTTGGAATTGCTCCTGCTTTTACCAGGGGAACTTTTCCAGCTTGGAATTTTCCAGCTTGGAATTGTTCCTGCCTTTCCCAGGGAAACTTTTCCAGCTTGGAATTGCTCCTACTTCTTTTCCAGCTTGGAATTGTTCCTGCCTCTTTCCCAGAGTGATTTTTTGGGTGTTTTTGAGTGGGTTTGGAGGGTTTTATGTGGAGTTTTGGGTGGTTTTGAGTGGGTTTGGAGGGTTTTATGTGGGGTTTTGGGTGTTTTTGAGTGGATTTTTTGGTTTTCTGTGATTTTCTGTGTGTTTTTGAGTGGGTTTGGAGGGTTTTAAGTGGGGTTTTGGTTCTTTTTGAGTGGGTTTGGAGGGTTTTGAGTGGATTTTTGAGTGGGTTTGGAGGGTTTTATGTGATTTTTTGGTGGTTTTTGAGTCGGTTTGGGTGTTTTTGAGTGGGTTTTGAGTATTTTTTGTTGTTTTTGAGTGGGTTTGGAGGGTTTTATTTTGATTTTTTGGGTGTTTTTGAGTGGGTTTGGAGGGTTTTGTGTGGATTTTTGAGTGGGTTTGGAGGGTTTTCTGTGATTTTTTGGGTGGTTTTTGAGTGGGTTTGAGGGTTTTGAGTGGGTTTTGAGTGTTTGATTTTTGGGGTGTTTTTGAGTGGGTTTGGAGGCTTTTATGTGATTTTTTTGAGTGTTTTGAGTGGATTTGGAGGGTTTTATGTGATTTTTGAGTGGTTTTGAGTGGGTTTGGATGTTTGTTAGTGGGTTTGGAAGGTTTTGTTTGGAATTTTGGGTGTTTTGAGTGGGTTTGGAGGTTTTTCTGTGATTTTTTGGGTGTTTTTGAGTGGGTTTTGAGGATTTTATGTGGAGTTTTGGGTTTTTTTGAGTGGGTTTTCGGGTGTTTTTGAGTGGGTTTGGAGGGTTTTATGTAATTTTTGAGTGGGTGGGTTTGAGTGGGTTTGGAGGATTTTATGTGGGTTTTGGGTGATTTTCAGTGGGTTTTTAGGATTTTATGTGAGTTTTTGGGTGTTTTTGAGTGGGTTTGGAGGGTTTTGAGTGGGGTTTTGAGTGGGTTTTTAGGATTTTATGTGGGTTTAGAGTGGGTTTGGAGGGTTTTCTGTGGGTTTTGAGTGGGTTTGGAGGGTTTTCTGTTATTTTTTGGGTGTTTTTGTGTGGATTTGAAGGGGTTTTTTTGGGGTTTTGGGTGTTTTTGAGTGAGTTTTGAGGATTTTATGTGAATTTTTGAGTGGGTTTGGAGGGTTTTCTGTGATTTTTTGGGTGTTTTTGAGTGGGTTTGGAGGCTTTTATGTGGTTTGAGTGGTTTTGAGTGGGTTTGGGTTGTTTTGAGTGGGTTTGGGTGGTTTTGAGTGGGTTTTTGGGTGTTTTTGAGTGGGTTTGGAGGGTTTTGAGTGGGTTTGGAGGGTTTTGTGTGATTTTTTTGAGTGGTTTTGAGTGGGTTTGGAGGGTTTTATGTGGGTTTTTGGGTGTTTTTGAGTGGGTTTGGAGGGTTTTGTGTGATTTTTTGGGTGTTTTTGAGTGGGTTTGGAGAGTTTTATGTGGATTTTTTGAGTGTTTTTGAGTGGGTTTGGAGAGTTTTCTGTGAATTTTTGGTTGAGTTTGGAGGGTTTTCTGTGGGGTTTTGAGTGGGTTTGGAGGGCTTCATGTGATTTTTTGGGTGGTTTTGAGTGGGTTTTGAGGGTTTTGGGTGGGTTTTTGAGTGGGTTTCAGTGGGTTTGGAGGGTTTTATTTTTGATTTTTGGGTGTTTTTGAGTGGGTTTGGAGTGGATTTTATGTGATTTTTTGGTTGGTTTTGAGTGGGTTTGGAGAGTTTTATGTGGTTTTTGAGTGGGTTTGGAGGGTTTTGTGTGGATTTTTGAGTGGGTTTGGAGGGTTTTGTGTGGGTTTTTGGGTGGTTTTGAGTGGGTTTGGGGGGGTTTATGTGGGTTTTTTGAGTGGGTTTAAGTGGGTTTGGGTGGTTTTGAGTGGGTTTGGAGGGTTTTATGTCATTTTTGAGTGGGTTTGGAGGGTTTTATGTGGGGTTTTGGGTGGTTTCGAGTGGGTTTGGAGGGTTTTATGTGATTTTTTGGGTGTTTTTGAGTGGGTTTCGAGGGTTTTCTGTGGATTTTTGGATGTTTTTGAGTGGGTTTGGAGGTTTTTATGTCATTTTTTGGGTGGTTTTGGGTGGGTTTGGAGGGTTTTCTGTGGGGTTTTGGGTGTTTTTGAGTGGGTTTTGAGGATTTTATGTGGGATTTGAGTGAGTTTGGAGAGTTTTGAGTGGGTTATATGTGATTTTTGGCATGTTTTTGAGTGGGTTTCGAGGGTTTTATGTGGGTTTTGAGTGGGTTTGGAGGGTTTGATGTGATTTTTTGGTTGTTTTTGAGTGGATGTGTAAGGTTTTATGTGGGTTTTTGGGTGGTTTTGAGTGGGTTTTATGTGATTTTTGAGTGGGTGTGGAGGGTTTTCTGTGATTTTTTGGGTGTGTTTGGAGGGTTTTCTGTGATTTTTTGGGTGTTTTTGAGTGGGTTTTTAGGATTTTATGTGGAGTTTTGGGTTTTTTTGAGTGGGTTTGGAGGGTTTTATGTCAATTTTTCTGTGGTTTTGAGTGGGTTTGGAGGGTTTTTGGGTGATTTTTTGGATGTTTTTGAGTGGGTTTAATGTGATTTTTTGGGTGTTTTTGAGTGGGTTTGAGGGTTTTATGTGGGGTTTTGAGTGGGTTTGGAGGGGTTTTTTTTGGTTTTTGGGTATTTTTAGTGGGTTTGGAGGGTTTGATGTGGGTTTGAGTGGGTTTGGAGGGTTTTATGTGGGTTTTTTGTGTTTTTGAGTGGGTTTGGAGGGTTTTGTGTGGGGTTTTGAGTGGTTTTGAGTGGGTTTTTAGGATTTTCTGTGATTTTTTGGGTGTTTTTGAGTGGGTTTGGAGGGTTTTGAGTGGTTTTGAGTGGGTTTGGAGGATTTTCTGTGATTTTTTGGGTGTTTTTGAGTGGTTTTGGAGGGTTTTGAGTGGGTTTGGAGGGTTTTATGTGATTTTTGGGTGGTTTTGAGTGGGCTTTGAGGATTTTGGGTGTTTTTGAGTGGGTTTTGAGGGTTTTATGTGGTTTTTGAGTGGGTTTGGTGGGTTTTATGTGATTTTTTGGGTGTTTTTGAGTGGGTTTGGAGGGTTTTGAGTGGGGTTTTTGGTGGTTTTGAGTGGGTTTGGAGGGTTTTCTGTGATATTTTGGGTGTTTTTGAGTGGGTTTGGAGGGTTTTATGTGGATTTTTGGGTGTTTTTGAGTGGGTTTGGAGGGTTTTCTGTGATTTTTTGGGTGTTTTTGAGTGGGTTTGGAGGGTTTTCTGTGGTTTTTTGAGTGGGTTTGGAGGGTTTTATGTGTTTTGAGTGGGTTTGGAGGGTTTTCTGTGATTTTTGGGTTTGAGTGGGTTTGGAGGGTTTTATGTGGATTTTTTTGGGTGGTTTTGAGTGGGTTTGGAGGGTTTTATGTGAGTTTTTGGGTGTTTTTGAGTGGGTTTTGTGGGTTTTATGTTGGTTTTTGAGTGGGTTTGGAGGGTTCTGTGTGGGGTTTTTAGTGGGTTTGGAGTGTTTAATGTTATTTTTTTAATTGTTTTGAGTGGGTTTGGAGGGTTTTATGTCTTTTTTTGGGTTTTTTTGAGTGGGTTTGGAGGGTTTTGAGTGGGTTTTTGGAGGGTTTTGAGTGGGTTTTATGTGGGTTTTTAGTGGGTTTTTGGGTGTTTTTGAGTGGGTTTGGAGGGTTTTATGTGGGATTTTATGTGAGTTTTTGAGTGGGTTTGGGAGGGTTTTCTGTGATTTTTTTGTGTGTTTTTTAGTGGGTTTGGAGGATTTTGTGTGATTTTTGAGTGGGTTTGGAGGGTTTTATATGGGGTATGATCTCCCAGCTCTTCCAGCCCTCTTGATCCTGCAATTCCATGAATTTGGGAAGCACACACAGGATTTTGGGAGTCCCAGGTTGGATTCCATGATCTCCCAGCTCTCCCAACCCTCTTGATCCCACAATTCCCTGATTTTTGGGAGCACACAAAGCCCTGCAGAGTCCCAGGTTGGACTCCATGATCTCCCAGCTCTTCCAACCCTGTTCCTCCTTTAATTCCCTGATTTTGGGAAGCAGAGTCCCAGATTGGATTCCATGATCTCCCAACTCTTCCAACCCTCTTCATCCTTTAATTCCCTGATTTTGGGAATCAGAGTCCCAGATTGCTCTCTGTGATCTCCCAGCTCTTCCAACCTCTTTCCTCAATTCCATGATCATTTGGGACGCATCCTCTTAATTCCCTGATTTTGGGAAGCAGAGTCCCAGGTTGGATTCCATGATCTCCCAACTCTTCCAACCCTCTTCATCCTTTAATTCCCTGATTTTGGGAAGCAGAGTCCCAGGTTGGATTCCATGATCTCCCAACTCTTCCAACCCTCTTCATCCTTTAATTCCCTGATTTTGGGAATCAGCGTCCCAGGTTGCTCTCTGTGATCTCTCAGCTCTTCCAACCCTCTTGATCCTGCAATTCCATGAATTTGGGAAGCACACACAGGATTTTGGGAGTCCCAGGTTGCATCCCCGTTCATCCTTTAATTCCCTGATTTTGGGAAGCAGAGTCCCAAGTTGGACTCTGTGATCTCCCAGCTTTTCCAACCCTCTTGATCCTGCAATTCCCTGATTTTGGGAAGCAGAGTCCCAGGTTGCACTCTGCGATCTCCCATCCCTGTTCCTTCTTTAATTCCCTGATTTTGGGAAGCAGAGTCCCAAGTTGGATTCTGGGATCTCCCAGCTCTTCCAGCCCTCTTGATCCCACAATTCCATGATTTTTGGGAGCACACAAAGCCCAGCAGAGTCCCAGGTTGCTCTCTGTCATCTCCCTGCTCTTTTCCATCCCCATTCATCCTTTAATTCCCTGATTTTGGGAAGCAGAGTCCCAGGTTGAACTCCATGATCTCCCAGCTCTTCCAGCCTTGTTCCTCCTTTAATTCCCTGATTTCGGGAAGCAGAGTCCCAGATTGTTCTCTGGGATCTCCCAGCTCTTCCAACCCCCTTGATCCCACAATTCCATGATTTTGGGAAGTACCTGCAGCCCAACAGAGTCCCAGGTTGCTCTCTGTGAACTCCCAACTATTCCAGCCTTGTTCATCCTTTAATTCCCTGATTTTGGGAAGCAGAGTCCCAGGTTGGATTCCATGATCTCCCAGCTCTTCCAACCCTCTTGATCCCACAATTCCATGATTTTGGGAAGCAGAGTCCCAGGTTGCACTCTGTGATCTCCCAGCTCTCCCATCCCTCTTCATCCTTTAATTCCCTGATTTTGGGAAGCAGAGTCCCAGGTTGCACTCTGTGATCTCCCAACTCTTCCAACCCTGTTCCTCCTTTAATTCCCTGATTTTGGGAAGCAGAGTCCCAGGTTGCTCTCTGTGATCTCCCATCCTGGTTCCTCCTTTAATTCCCTGATTTCGGGAAGCAGAGTCCCAGGTTGCTCTCTGGGATCTCCCATCCCTGGTTCCTCCCTGAATTCCCTGATTTCGGGAAGCAGAGTCCCAGGTTGCTCTCTGGGATCTCCCATCCCGGTTCCTCCCTGAATTCCCTGATTTCGGGAATGCCTCAGCCCAGCAGAGGGCACTGGTGCCTCTCCCACGGCCCCGATCCCACCCACCTTTTCCCGGTTGTGGATGGTCCCGCGGATCGGCGTCATTTACAGCCGTCATTTGCAGCCATCATTTATTTATTTACAGCCGTCATTTACAGCCATCATTCATTTACAGCCGTCATTTACAGCCATCACCACCCGCGCCGCTATCGGAGCCGCCACGCTCCTTCCCGGGGCAGATAAAAACCCCGCTAATACCTAATTAGCCATTTCTAATTAGCCGGGCAAATTGGATTGTCTTAAATAACCGGGAGAAGCCGAGCCAGGCAAAGAGAGAGAGATCAATCCCTCTCCACATTCCTGCTGGAATTCCAACCCACCCCCTGTAATTGCCACTCTTAATCAATTTTCCCAAATTCCATCAGAGCTTTTATTCCTTGGGCTGGCAAATTTCTCCTTTCTCCTTCTTTTATTATTATTTTTTTTTAATGTATGTGTGTTTTTTTTCCTTTTAACTGGCAAAAAATTCATCAGAGGAGGGGAAAATAAATAAAAAAAAGAGGTGGAACATCTGCCACAATTTTCCCTCCTCCCCTCGTGTGTGTGGGAGAGGGAGAGGGGTCAAGCTGTGCCACTTCTATTGCTCAGCAGATAAGGGGGTCATAAAAAGAAAATTGAATTACTAATGATGGCCAGGAAGAGAGTCCATAAAAACCTCGGGATGGGGAAGGGAAGGGGGGGAGGAGGAGGAGGAAAAAAAAAAAAAGGGAATCAGTTTTGTTCCCTGGATGAGGTGAGGGAGGGTTTGGTTTGGTCTGGTTGTTATGGGGGGTTCGTTGGGAGGAGGGTAAATGGGGGGTGAGGGGGAGGTGGGAAAATGAGGCTGGAGGTGGGAAAATGAGGTGGGAAGATGAGGCTGGAGGTGGGAAAATGAGGGAAGATGAAGATGAAGGTGGAGGTGGGAAGATGAGGCTGGAGGTGGGAAGAAGAGGGAAGATGAAGGTGGAGGTGGGAAAATGAGGCTGGAGGTGGGAAATGAGGCTAGAGGTGGGAAAATGAGGCTGGAGGTGGGAGATGAGGTTGGAGGTGGGAAAATGAGGGTAGAAGTGGGAAGATGGGGCTGGAGATGGGGGAAGATGAGGCTGGAGGTGGGAAAATAAGGTGGGAGATGGGAAGGTGAGGCTGGAGGTGGGAAAATAAGGTTGGAGGATGAAAGGTGAGGCTGGAGGTGGGAAGATGAGGGAAGATGAAGGTGGAGGTGGGAAAATGAGGCTGGAGGTGGGAGATGGGGCTGGAAGTGGGAAAATGAGGGTAGAAGTGGGAAGAGGAGGCTGGAGGTGGGAAAATGAGGGAAGATGAAGGTGGAGGTGGGAAAATGAGGCTGGAGCTGGGAGTTGAGGTTGGAGGTGGGAAGATGAGGCTGGAGGTGGAAAGATGAGGGAAGATGAGGTGGGAAGGTGAGGCTGGAGGTGGGAAGAGGAGGCTGGAGGTGGGTGAGGATGAGGCTGGAGGTGGGGGGAGATGAGACTGGAGGAAGTGGGAGATGAGGCTGGAAGTGCGGGGAGATGAGACTGGAGGAGGTGGGAGATGGGGCTGGAGGGTGAAAGATGAGGCTGGAGGTGGGGGAAGATTGGGTGGAAGGTGGGAAAATGAGGCTGGAGGTGGGAAGAGGAGGCTGGAGATGGGGAAATGAGTCTGGAGCTGGAAGGTGGGGCTGGAGGTGGGGGAAGATGGGGCTGGAGGTGGGAAGTTGAGGGTGGAGGTGGGAAAATGAAGCTGGAGGTGGGAAGATGGGGCTGGAAGTGGGAAGGTGAGGCTGGAGGTGGGAAAATAAGGTGGGAGATGGGAAAGTGAGGCTGGAGGGTGAAAGGTGAGGCTGGAGGTGGGAAGAGGAGGCTGGAGGTGGGAAAATGAGGCTGGAGGTGGGAAAATGAAACTGGAGATGGGAGATGAGGTTGGAGGTGGGAGATGGGGCTGGAGGTGGGGGAAGGTGAGGCTGGAGGTGGGAAGGTGAGGCTGGAGATGGGGAAATGAGTCTGGAGGTGGAAGGTGAGAGTGGAGGTGGGAAAATGAGGCTGGAGGTGGGAAAATGAGGCTGGAGATGGGAAGAGGAGGCTGGAGGTGGAAAGATGAGGGAAGATGAGGTGGGAAGGTGAGGCTGGAGGTGGGAAAATGAGGGAAGATGAAGGTGGAGGTGGGAAAATGAGGCTGGAGGTGGGAAGAGGAGGCTGGAGGTGGGAAAATGAGGGGGGAGGTGGGAAAATGAGGTGGGAAGATGAGGCTGGAGGTGGGAAGAGGAGGAAAGGTGAGGCTGGAGGTGGGAAAATGAGGGAAGATAAGGGTGGAGGTGGGAAAATGGGGCTGGAGGTAGGGGGGAGATGAGACTGGAGGTGGGAAAATGAGGGTAGAAGTGGGAAGATGGGGCTGGAGGTGGGGGAAGATAGGGTTGAAGGTGGGAAAGTGAGGCTGGAGGTGGAAGATGAGGCTGGAGGTGGGAAATGAGGCTGGAGGTGGGAAAATGAGGGTAGAAGTGGGAAGATGAGGCTGGAGGTGGGTGAGGATGAGGCTGGAGGTGGAAGGTGAGGCTGGAGGTGGGAGATGAGATGGGAGGTGGGAGATGAGATGGGAGGTGGGAAGAGGAGGGTGGAGGTGGGAAAATGAGGGAAGATGAAGGTGGAGGTGGGAAAATGAAGCTGGAGGTGGGAAGATGGGGCTGGAAGTGGGAAGGTGAGGCTGGAGGTGGGAAAATAAGGTGGGAGATGGGAAGGTGAGGCTGGAGGTGGGAAAATAAGGTTGGAGGATGAAAGGTGAGGCTGGAGGTGGGAGATGAGGCTGGAAGTGGGAAAATGAGGTGGGAAGAGGAGGCTGGAGGTGGGAAAATGAGGTGGGAAGAGGAGGCTGGAGGTGGGAAAATGAGGGAAGATGAAGGTGGAGGTGGGAAGGTGAGGCTGGAGGTGGGAGATGAGGCTGGAGGTGGGAGATGAGGCTGGAGGTGGGGGAAGATGGGGCTGGAGGTGGGAAAGTGAGGCTGGAGGTGGGAAGATGGGGCTGGAGGTGGGAAGGTGAGGCTGGAGCTGGGAGTTGAGGTTGGAGGTGGGAAAATGAAGCTGGAGGTGGGAAAATAAGGTTGGAGGATGAAAGGTGAGGCTGGAGGTGGAGGAAGAGGAGGCTGGAGGTGGGAAAAGCCAGCAGGGTGGAGGCTGGATGGGGTTTCTTTGGAAGGGAGGAGAAGGGATTGAATGGAATTCCAAAGGGTGGCTCCCCCTGGGGGATCAGGGAATGTCACAAATTGCCCATTCCAGGAGGGAATTCCCAGGGATTGCTTGGGCTGGAAGCAGGAGGAAGGTTCTCCAGGGATTTTTTCCTTCTTGATGTGTCTTAATTCCTTAAATATTTTGGGAATGTTTGGGTGGGATGTTCCTGGGAGCAAAGTTGGAACTCAACCTCTGGAATTCCAAGCTTGGCTCCCTTTTCCTGCTTTTGGATTTATTCCTGGGAGAGGTGGGTGGTTCATCCTTCTGATTTAGAATCCTGGAATGGTTTGGGTTGGAAGGGAGCTGAAAGATCCTGGAATTCCACCCAGGGACACCTTCCCACTATCCCAGGTTGCTCCAAACCCTGTCCAGGTTGTCCTTGAACATTCCAGGGATGGGGGGCAACCACAGCTTCTCTGGGAATTCAATTCCAGTCCCTCCCCACTCTCCCAGGGAGGAATTTCTTCCCAATATCCATCTAAACCTTCCCTCCTTCACCTGAAACATTCCCAACGGGATCAAACCCCATTTCCCACCCTTCTTCCCCACAGAACAAAAAAAATTCCACCAGGACTCCCAAACCCTTCAGAAACTTCCCATGACTCTTTCAGTGCTGGAATCACCCCCCTTCCCCCAAAAAAATTCCCAAACCCTTCATTCCTGTCCACAACACGAGTGACGTCATGGGATGAGCAAGCGGCTCCCGCTCGGAAAATTCCACCGGAAAAGTTGGAAAACACAACTGGCAAAGTTGGGAGAAGGAGCCGCTTTGCCTGACCCTTGGAGGGAGTAAATTGGGAGCAAGTGAGGAGTAAATGATGGGAGGCATCCACATGCTCAGCTGCTGATGATTTTATGGGCACCCAGCGCTCCGATCCCTCCCTCAGGAATCTCAGCCCTGGATTTCCCCCCCCCCTCATCTATTTTTTCCTTCCCTGGCACTGAAACTTTTCCAGTGGGGTGATTCCCGCTGGGAAAACGCTTCCAGGGGGTTATTTTGGTTTGGGGTTGAGTTTGCTGGTTTGGGGTTTGTTTCTCTTTGGAGTGGTGATTTCCACGAGGTGGGAATCTGGGAATCTCGGATCTGAGATGGATCCAGGCCTCGGATCGCATTCCCTGCGGGTTTATCCAGGAATCCCTTCCCTCAGGGAAACTCTTGGATGGTGCCCAGCTCAGGACCCTTGGAATTGATCTCATCTCTTATTTTCCACCTCGTTAATCCCGTTTTCCTGAGATTTTTCCCTCAGTTTTCCCTCGCTCGGCCCAACATTCCCGCACCGCTCCGAGCGCCCGTCAATGCTATCACACCCAGGTCTGATTTTCCTGAAATCATCCCATTTCCAGGTCTCTTTCCTGAAATCATCCCATTTCAGGTCTCTTTCCTGAAATCATCCCATTTCAGGCTCTTTCCTGAAATCATCCATTTCAGGTCTCTCGGAAATCATCCCATTTCCAGGTCTCTTTCCAAATCATCCCATTTCAGGTCTCTTTCCTGAAATCATCCCATTTCAGGTCTCTTCCCTGAAATCATCCATTTCAGGTCTCTCTTCCCTCTGGCTCATCCTTGGGAACCAGGAGTGGACGTGGCTGCCGAGGTGGCTCCTCATTCCTCGGAGTTGGGAGAAGGAGCCGCTTTGCCTGACCCTGGGAGGGAGTAAATTGGGAGCAAGTGAGGAGTAAATGATGGGAGGCATCCACATGCTCAGCTGCTGATGATTTTATGAGCACCCAGCGCTCCGATCCCTCTCTCAGGAATCTCAGCCCTGGATTTCCACCCCCTCCCCATTCCATCTATTTTTTCCTTCCCTGGCACTGAAACTTTTCCATGGGGTGATTCCCGCTGGGAAAACGCTTCCAGGGGGTTATTTTGGTTTGGGGTTGGTTTGCTGGTTTGGGGTTTGTTTCTCTTTGGAGTGGTGATTTCCACGAGGTGGGAATCTCGGATCTGAGATGGATCCAGGCCTTGGATCGCATTCCCTGCGGGTTTATCCGGGAATCCCTTCCCTCAGGGAAACTCTTGGATCATGCCCAGCTCAGGACCCTTTGGAATTGATCTCATCTCTTCTTTTCCACCTCGTTAATCCCGTTTTCCTGAGATTTTTCCCTCACTTTTCCCTCACTCAGCCCAACATTCCCACCCCGCTCCGGGCGCCCGTCAATGCTATCACACCCAGTTTGATTTTCCCTGGAAATCATCCCATTTCCAGGTCTCTCTTCCCTGGAAATCATCCCATTTCCAGGTCTCTTTTCCCTGGAAATCATCCCATTTCCAGGTCTCTTTTCCCTGGAAATCATCCCATTTCCAGGTCTCTTTTCCCTGGAAATCATCCCATTTCCAGGTCTCTTTTCCCTGGAAATCATCCCATTTCCAGGTCTCTCTTCCCTCTGGCTCATCCTTGGGAACCAGGAGTGGACGTGGCCACCGAGGTGGCTCCTCATTCCTCGGAGTTGGGAGAAGGAGCCGCTTTGCCTGACCCTTGGAGGGAGTAAATTGGGAGCAAGTGAGGAGTAAATGATGGGAGGCATCCACATGCTCAGCTGCTGATGATTTTATGGGCACCCAGCGCTCCGATCCCTCCCTCGGGAATCTCAACCCTGGATTTCCCCCCCACTCCAAATATTTTTTCCTTCCCTGGCACTGAAACTTTTCCATGGGGTGATTCCCGCTGGGAAAACGCTTCCAGGGGGTTATTTTGGTTTGGGGTTGGTTTGCTGGTTTGGGGTTTGTTTCTCTTTGGAGTGGTGATTTCCACGAGGTGGGAAATCTCGGATCTGAGATGGATCCAGGCCTCGGATCGCATTCCCTGCAGGTTTATCCGGGAATCCCTTCCCTCAGGGAAACTCTTGGATCATGCCCAGCTCAGGACCCCTTGGAATTGATCTCATCTCTTCTTTTCCGCCTCGTTAATCCCGTTTTCCTGAGATTTTTCCCTCACTTTTCCCTCGCTCGGCCCAACATTCCCACCCCGCTCCGGGCACCCGTCAATGCTATCACACCCAGGTCTCTTTTCCCTGGAAATCATCCCATTTCTAGGTCTCTTTTCCCTGGAAATCATCCCATTTCCAGGTCTCTTTTCCCTGGAAATCATCCCATTTCCAGGTCTCTTTTCCCTCTGGCTCATCCTTGGGAACCAGGAGTGGACGTGGCCGCCGAGGTGGCTCCTCATTCCTCGGAGTTGGGAGAAGGAGCCGCTTTGCCTGACCCTGGGAGGGAGTAAATTGGGAGCAAGTGAGGAGTAAATGATGGGAGGCATCCACATGCTCAGCTGCTGATGATTTTATGGGCACCCAGCGCTCCGATCCCTCCCTCGGGAATCTCAGCCCTGGATTTCCCCCCTTTTCCCTCCCCCCACTCCATCTATTTTTTCCTTCCCTGGCACTGAAACTTTTCCATGGGGTGATTCCCGCTGGGAAAACGCTTCCAGGGGGTTATTTTGGTTTCAGGTTGGTTTGCTGGTTTGGGGTTTGTTTCTCTTTGGAGTGGTGATTTCCACGAGGTGGGAATCTGGGAATCTCGGATCCCAGGTGGATCCAGGCCTCGGATTGCATTCCCTGCGGGTTTATCCGGGAATCCCTTCCCTCAGGGAAACTCTTGGATGGTGCCCAGCTCAGGACCCTTTGGAATTGATCTCATCTCTTATTTTCCACCTCGTTAATCCCGTTTTCCTGAGATTTTCCCCTCACTTTTCCCTCCCTCAGCCCAACATTCCCACCCCGCTCCGGTTGCCCGTCAATGCTATCACACCCAGTTTGATTTTCCCTGGAAATCATCCCATTTCCAGGTCTCTCTTCCCTGGAAATCATCCCATTTCCAGGTCTCTTTTCCCTGGAAATCATCCCATTTCCAGGTCTCTTTTCCCTGGAAATCATCCCATTTCCAGGTCTCTTTTCCCTGGAAATCATCCCATTTCCAGGTCTCTCTTCCCTCTGGCTCGTCCTTGGGAACCAGGAGTGGACGTGGCCGCCGAGGTGGCTCCTCATTCCTCGGAGTTGGGAGAAGGAGCGTCTGTTTTCCTGCACAATTCCATCTGCACCCCTGGTTTGTCGTGGAATCCGAAGCTGGCGGAGTTCCCATCCTTGGAATTGCTCGGAGCGAGCTGGGATAGTGGAAGGTGTCACTTCCCAACAGGAATGGGGTTGGAAATTCCCTTCCCACCCAACCCATTCCATGATTTCACGGTGAAAATCCTCCCTCCATCCCCATTTTTAGGTGGTTTTGGCCCCATCCTGATTTTGGGATTGGGGAATTCTGTCGGTATCCGGTGGCTCTTTGGGGAATAATCTGTTTATACGTTAAGAGGAGAAATATTTGGCTTTGGGAATTCTGGAATTCATCCTTCCTTGGCTGGATGTTTTCGTGGCCATGGGGGGGCTTTGCTACAGATCCGAAGTTTTCAGGGATGGAGCTGGGTTGGGAGTGAAATAGGAAGGGAAGGAAATGCAGGGAAAAAAATATGGGGGAAAAAAATACAGGAAAAGGAAATGCAGGGAAAAATATGGGAGAAAAATACAGGGAAAAAATATCAGGAAAAAGAAATGCAGGGAAAAATATGGGAGAAAAATACAGGGAAAAATATGGGAGAAAAATACAGGGAAAAAAATACCAGGAAAAAAATATGGGAGAAAAATACAGGGGAAAAAAATACCAGGAAAAAGAAATGCAGGAAAAAATATGGGAGAAAAATACAGGAAAAAGAAATGCAGGGAAAAATATGGGAGAAAAATACAGGGGAAAAAAATACCAGGAAAAAGAAATGCAGGAAAAAATATGGGAGAAAAATACAGGGAAAAAATTACAGGAAAAAATACAGGAAAAAATACAGGATAAATATTGGAAAAAGTAGAGGGGAAAAATGAAGGGAAAAAAGGACAGGAAAAGAAATACTGGGAAAAAATTACAGGAAAAATACAGGGGAAAGAAATACAGGAAAAAACAGGAAAAAAATAGAGGGGGGAAAAATACAGGAAAAATATAGGAAAAAAATAGAGAGGGAAAAATAATGCAGGGAAAGAAATACAGGGAAAAATACAAGGAAAAAATACAAGGAAAAAATACAGGAAAAAGAAATACAGGGAAAAAAAACAGGGAAAAATAGAGGGGAAAAAATACAGGAAAAAGAAATACAGGGAAAAAAAACAGGGAAAAATAGAGGGGAAAAAATACAGGATAAAGAAATACAGGGAAAAAACCAGGGAAAAATACAAGGAAAAAATACAGGAAAAAGAAATACAGGGAAAAAAAAACCAGGGAAAAATAGAGGGGAGAAAATACAGGAAAAAGAAATACAGGGGAAAAAAAATAGGGGGAAAAAATACAGGATAAAGAAATACAGGGAAAAAAACAGGGAAAAATACAGGGAAAAAATACAGGAAAAAGAAATACAGGAAAAAAAACAGGGAAAAATACAGGGAAAAAATACAGGAAAAAGAAATACAGGGAAAAAAAAACCAGGGAAAAATACAGGGAAAAAATACAGGAAAAAGAAATACAGGGAAAAAAAAACCAGGGAAAAATAGAGGGGAAAAATACAGGGAAAGAAATACAGGGAAAAAACCCAGGGAAAAATACAGGAAAAGAAATACAGGAAAAAACATGGGAAAATAGAGGAAAAATACAGGAAAAGAAATACAGGAAAAAGAAATACAGGAAAATACAGGAAGAAATACAGGGAAAAAAACAGGGAAAAAATACAGGAAAAAGAAATACAGGGAAAAAAAAACAGGGAAAAATAGAGAGGAAAAAATACAGGAAAAAGAAATACAGGGAAAAAAACAGGGGAAAAAATACAGGAAAAAGAAATACAGGGAAAAAAAGCAGGGAAAAATAGAAGGAAAAAATACAGGAAAAGAAATACAGGGAAAAAAACAGGGAAAAATACAAGGAAAAATACAGGAAAAAGAAATACAGGGAAAAAAAACAGAGAAAAATAGAGGGGAAAAAATACAGGAAAAAGAAATACAGGGAAAAAAAAACAGGGAAAAATAGAGGGGAAAAATGCAGGGAAAGAAATACAGGGAAAAAACCCAGGGAAAAAATACAGGAAAAAGAAATACAGGGAAAAAAACAGGGAAAAATAGAGGGGAAAAATACAGGAAAAAGAAATACAGGGAAAAAAACCAGGGAAAAATACAAGGAAAAAATACAGGAAAAAGAAATACAGGGAAAAAAAACAGGGAAAAATACAAGGAAAAAATACAGGAAAAAGAAATACAGGGAAAAACAGGGAAAAATAGAGAGGGAAAAATACAGGAAAAGAAATACAGGGAAAAAAAACAGGGAAAAATACAAGGAAAAAATACAGGAAAAAGAAATACAGGGAAAAAAACCAGGGAAAAATACAAGGAAAAAATACAGGAAAAAGAAATACAGGGGAAAAAAAAAAACAGGGAAAAATACAAGGAAAAATACAGGAAAAAGAAATACAGGGAAAAAAACCAGGGAAAAATAGAGAGGAAAAAATACAGGAAAAAGAAATACAGGGAAAAAAAACAGGGAAAAATAGAGGGGAAAAATACAGGAAAAAGAAATACAGGGAAAAAAACCAGGGAAAAATACAAGAAAAATACAGGAAAAAGAAATACAGGGAAAAAACCAGGGAAAAATAGAGAGGAAAAAATACAGGAAAAAGAAATACAGGAAAAAGAAATACAGGGAAAAAAAACAGGGAAAAATACAAGGAAAAAATACAGGAAAAAGAAATACAGGGAAAAAAACCAGGGAAAAATACAAGGAAAAAATACAGGAAAAAGAAATACAGGGAAAAAAGAAATACAGGGAAAAAAACCAGGGGAAAATACAAGGAAAAATACAGGAAAAAGAAATACAGGGAAAAAAAACAGGGAAAAATAGAGGGGAAAAAATACAGGAAAAAGAAATACAGGGAAAAAAGAAGAAAAAAAAAACAGGAAAAAAAAAACCAGGAAAAAAATTCCAGGGATGGGAGGGGATCCATAAATTCTCTGGGCAACCCTCCCAGGGCAGAATTCCTTCCCAATATCCCATTTTTCCCGCTTGGGAAGGAATATTGGGATAATGGAGTATCCCATCTAAGCCTCCTCTTCTCTCTCTTTCCACCTTTTCCTTTCCTTTTTCCCTGTTTTTCTCTCTCTTTCCACCTTTTCCTTTCCTTTTTCCCTGTTTTTCTCTCTCTTTCCACCTTTTTCCTTTCCTTTTTCCCTGTTTTTCTCTCTCTTTCCACCTTTTCCTTTCCTTTTTCCCTGTTTTTCTCTCTCTTTCCACCTTTTCCTTTCCTTTTTCCCTGTTTTTCTCTCTCTTTCCACCTTTTCCTTTCCTTTTTCCCTGTTTTTTCTCTGTCTTTCCACCTTTTCCTTTCCTTTTTCCCTGTTTTTTCTCTGTCTTTCCACCTTTTCCTTTTCTTTTTCCCTGTTTTTTCTCTGTCCTTTCCACCTTTTCCTTTCCTTTTTCCCTGTTTTTTCTCTGTCCTTCCACCTTTTCCTTTCCTTTTTTCCCTGTTTTTCTCTCTCTTTCCACCTTTTCCTTTCCTTTTTCCCTGTTTTTCTCTGTCTTTCCACCTTTTCCTTTCCTTTTTCCCTGTTTTTCTCTGTCTTTCCACCTTTTCCTTTCCTTTTTCCCTGTTTTTCTCTCTCTTTCCACCTTTTCCTTTCCTTTTTCCCTGTTTTTCTCTCTCTTTCCACCTTTTCCTTTCTTTTTTCCCTGTTTTTCTCTCTCTTTCCACCTTTTCCTTTCCTTTTTCCCCTGTTTTCTCTCTCTTTCCACCTTTCCTTTCCTTTTTCCCTGTTTTTCTCTGTCTTTCCACCTTTTCCTTTCCTCCTGTTTTTTCTCTTCTTTTCCCACCTCCTGAAGCGCCTGTCGCCGTTCCCTTCCCGCTTGGAATCACCGGGGCGGATAATCGGAGTGTGAGCACCAGGATTCCCCAAATCCCATCCTGGCAGATGCTCAACTCCCTGGAAAAACCTTGGGGGGCTTTCTCAGTTCCGCTCTTTGCTTCCTGTCCTTTCCCAAATCCCAAATTTCCCCTCTTAGGTTTGACTTTTCCCCCCATCCCGCTGAACGTTCCCATTTTTTCCACCCTGGCAAATTCCAGCTGGAAATTCCTATCCCCACACCCCCCCTGGGCTGAGCTGAGCAAAGTTGTTCATTCCAGGACTCTCCCCAAGCCATAAATCCAGGGAATATTCCCCAGGAACGCGGAGCAGAATCCTGGGAGAGAGAGGAGGATTCCGTGGCTTCCTCATCTCCCAGCTCTCCCAAAACTCCGCTGCTCCAGCAGATTTCACGGAGCCGAGGTTTTATGGGATCAAGGGACTCGTTTGTCTCGCTTGCCAACGGGAATTTTGCTGTTTCTTCCCCCCCTGGGAAGTTTAAATTCAGGGAATGTTTCCCGCATTCCGGCTTGGATTCTACTCCGGGCTCGGTCGGGGTTTGTGTGGATTGGGGGGAGGGGCTGGCTCCGTTCCTGGAGTTGATCCCAAGTGTTCCTGGAGTTGATCCCACGTGTTCCCAGAGTTGATCCCAAGTGTTATCAGCTCCTTAAGCTGCCCTGGGGGGGGTTCTCCGGTGGAAAAGGGCATGGGAATATTTGGAGACGCCGGCTGGGCCGGGAACTCCGCTCGGGGTTGGGATGGAGGAGCTCCGGCTGTTCCTCCCGGTGCTGGGAATTGTCCTGGGATGGATTGTCCTTGGCTGGCGCTCAGGGGGCTCAGATAAGTTGGGAGTGGGTGGGATGAGCTCTGGAATTTTTGGTTTGTCCTCCAGAATCGTGGAATGGTTGGGGTTGGATTGGAAGAGGGCTTAAAGATTGTGGAATTCCACTCCCGACACCTCCCACTATCCCAGGGTGCTCCAACCTGCCTTTGGATACTTCCAGGGATCCAGGGGCAGCCACAGCTTCTCTGGGAATTCCAGCCCAGCCCCTCCCCACCCTCCCAGCCAGGAATTCCATCCCAATATCCCACCTAACCCTGGGAATTCATTCCCTGTGTCCCATCCCTCCATCCCTCATCCCAAATCCCTCTCCAGCTCTCCTGGAGCCCCTTCAGGCCCTGGAAGTTGCTCCAAGATTTCCCTGGATCCTTCCCTTCTCCAGGTGAACATTCCCAGCTCTCCCAGCCTGGCTCCAGAGCTGAGGTTCTCCAGCCCTTGGAGCATCTCCATGGGCCTCCTCTGGAATTTCTCCAGCATTCCAGGTGGGATCTCACCTGAACGGTGCAGAGGGAGAGAATTCTCCCCTTTCCTCCTGCTTCCCACGCCGTGGGATGAGCTCAGGACAGGGGGAATTCCAGGATTCACGTGGAGCTTCTCCCCCACCAAATCCTTCCCAGGGCTCTTCCCAATCCATCCTTCATCCAGCTCAACAATTTGGGATGGCAAGGACACGCTGGAATCCCGAGGCTTAAACAGGAACAGCGTCCCAACCTGCTTTTCTTGGGAAAAACGATATCCATGAACCCTTTTCCTTTGGAACAAGAGCCTGGATAACGTTCATTCCCGGTGGGCCTTAATTTGGGAATGAGGGGTGGCCTTAATTTAGGGAATACTTTCCTATGGGTGGCCTTAATTTAGGGAATTCTTTCCCTGTTATCAGGAATCCAGGTGCTGTGTTTGGAATGATGAGTGGCCTTAATTTAGGGAATTCTTTCCCTGTTATCAGGAATCCAGGTGCTGTGTTTGGGAATGATGGGTGGCCTTAATTTAGGGAATACTTTCCTATGGGTGGCCTTAATTTAGGGAATTCTTTCCCTGTTATCAGGAATCCTGGTGCTGTGTTTGGAATGATGAGTGGCCTTAATTTAGGGAATTCTTTCCCTGTTATCAGGAATCCAGGTGCTGTGTTTGGAATGATGAGTGGCCTTAATTTAGGGAATTCTTTCCCTGTTATCAGGAATCCAGGTGCTGTGTTTGGAATGATGAGTGGCCTTAATTTAGGGAATACTTTCCT